>NW_007726907.1:428481-482481 GCF_000696425.1 Galeopterus variegatus | reverse complement strand
TTTTTTTTTTTTTTTTTTTTTTTTTTTTTTTTTTTTTTTTTTTTTTTTTTTTTTTTTTTTTTTTTTTGTCTTTTTGTCTTTTTCCGTGTCCGGCAACGGATCACAACCCTCAGTGTTGCCCCCATACCGGACCGGGGACCGGCAACGGGATTGTAACCCTCGGTGTTGCTCCCGCGCCTCGCTCAGCCAGTGAGCGGGAACCGGTCTGTATGTGGGATCCGAACCCTCAGGCGGGAGCCCCTACCACATGAGTTTTAGGAAAGAGCAGGTCCAACCTTCTGGCATGTAAGCTGAAAAGGAGATGCTCATTTCTTAAGCCTCCCTTGCAGTTAGGACTCCATCAACCAGATGCTCCTGCTTGATATGTTTAAACTGGAGCAAGTGACACAAAGAAGCTAGAGTAATGGAAAACTTAATCTTGTGTCATTGGCTGGCAGTGGCCAGAGCAGCCATGGCAAGAGGGAGTGATCAGTGATGCTGCTTAATATTTAGAATTTCCAGTAGCAGTTGTGCAGGCCCTTGAGTACAGTGTTTGGCAATGGCCATAGCGGTGTCATCACCTGACACTTCCTTAGCCTCCTTCAGCAATGTTTGTTTTTTGTACCTTGTGCTTTGGTCTTCCTGGTGATTCTGTGAGCTGCTATTGACTTTCCAATAAAGTTAATGTTTGCTTAAATTATCCAGGGTCAATTTCTAGTGCTTGCAGCTCAAAATCTTAACTAATATAACAGCCCTGGGTGTAGCCCAAGAACTGCTATTTTTAACAGCCTCTCAAAGTGATTCTAATGCAAACTTTGAGAACCATTGCTCTGGTTTCTGTTTCCTCAAAGGAAGAGAATAAGTATAACAACATGTGCTCAGTAGAGCACTTGTAATGTTCAAATAAACTAATTACCAGAAAAGAGCTTCAAAATCATAAATAAGATGATTTCACAATTGAAGGCATCAACTAAATAATGATTTTGAGGTAATAGTCCACTCCAAATGAATTGATTTCACTAAAGCATTCCAACTACCCTGTGAAGGAATCTATTTGAATACTGATATCTTACAGTGAACTACCTGGCCATCCCTGTCCCCAAATCTCTGTGGTTTCCACATTTGGAACCTACAGTAGATTGATTATAAAAAATGGCCACAATTCTTCATCTCTCCCTGTGTTCAGGCCCTTTATAAAGTGACTTCGTAGCTCCTACTATCAAAAGGAGGAATCTAGTTCTCCAGCCTTTTCTGTGGGCTGGCTTTTCAACTTTCTTTGGCTGATAGAATGTGGTGGAAATGACAGCGTGACAGTTTTGAGCCTAATCTTGAAGAGATTTTGCATATTTCCACTCATTCTCTTAGAACGCTACTAGCTAACGTGAACAAGCATGAGCTAGACTACTGAAGGATGAGAGACCACACAGAGGACAGCTGAGATGCCCCAACCAGTAGCCAGCCAACCCTTAGAAGCAGAGACACCTAGTTGACCCAGGATAAATTGCTGATCCACAGAATCCTGAGTTAAGTCAATTAAATGATTGTTGCTTTACGCCACTATGCTTTGGGGTAGTTTGTTATGCAACAATAGATAACTGACACTGTCCCCCAAATACATTCTCTGTTCTGTCTGAACTCTGAGGCCAGTCAGGCCAATGGGAGGTTTGATTAAGAAAGTCCCTGGCATTAAGAAAGTCTCAGGTTCTCAACACCATTTTGTACATATATAGTAGCCTTGCTGCTGTCTTACTCTGGCTTACATCCCCATTTTCAGTGACTGTCTTTGACTCATCACTCTCTTCCTGGGTAGCTAAGCTCTCTGCCCAATACCCCATCCTATCTTCCTAATTAGGTTTTTGCTGAAGGTGTTCCGAATACACATCCTGCAAAATGTTAAATGGCCAGGTTTAAAAATCAACATTCATCTAAAGCGTAATATTACCATCATAGTATTACTTTTGGGGATAGATGTTAATTATTACAATTGTAAATGTACAAATTTATCATTAAAAATTTAATGATGACATTTAAAATTTTAACACAATGCAATAATGTAATTTTAAATAATACAGTAATTATTAATCAATAATAATAATGGTAATATCAATATTTAAATGATAATATACTGCAAGAACAATAATTTGCTAAGCACTGGTTTGTTCCTGATACTAAACAGACTCTCTCTTTAAGCGAAGTTGGTAAAAGAACAATATAATTTTTTGGCTAGCCTTGCCAAAGTAAGATACTAATGGTGATGTTGCCACCAATTTGTTATGCTTTTCTTCCTCTCTAATAGTAAATGGCTAAGATAAAGACTTATCTTCTTTTTAACTCCTAGTCGTGATGATTGGCTGATGATGATAATGCAAATGCATTAAAGCAATACCACAAATGGAAATGTTGTGTGCTACTTGAAAAAGTTGTTTTCTGAATATTTTCAGTAGCAAAGATACAATTAATGTCCCCATTATATTGTTTATTCGTAATATTTTTCATGCCTTTTCTACTTAAACAATAACTTGAGAAAAAATATTGTCTCTAAACCTTGAGTTTGGAATGGGGCAAAATAATGGCTTTGGAACTAAGTAGTTGGCTTTCAAGATAAAATCTTCCCTGAATTTCTATCTGTATTTCAGCTTTCATTGCCTGCGTACCACTCCCAGCATCTTGCCTGGAGAAGAATGATACAAGTGTCTTTCCATCAGCTGTCATGTAAGAAACACTTTCATTCTACAGGCACAATATTACTTGTTCAATAGGTTTGAGCAACTTTATTGCTTTCTCCACAAGTAACCATCAGTTGTTATCAAGTACTGCAATGTTATTATGATTTACAAAGTATGGTTTTAAGACTTTCTTATATTCATGCTGCCTTTTAAAATGTGTAGTAGTGGTTCTTCCATCATGTTTGGACATCTTGTAAAATACATGATAAGGTGGTTCCAAAATAGCTCGCATCTCTATATAACATGCTACTCCAAAATCTCTTGTATAACATGAAGTCTGTCTTTTACTGAAAAATGATGAAAGTATCTCACTATCTTTCTGCTGTCCTATAATTTTTTTCTTTCTTTTTTCTCCTTTTTGTCTTTTTTCGTGACCGGCAACGGATCGCAACCCTCAGTGTCACGCCCGTACCGGACCGGGACCGGCAACGGGATCGCAACCCTCGGTGTTGCGCCCACACCTCGCTCAGCCAGTGAGCAGGAACCGGTCTGTATGTGGGATCTGAACTCTCGGCGGGAGCGCCGCCGCGCTCCCAAGCGGCGCACTGCAGCAGTGCACCACCGGGCCACCCCATAATTTTTTTTTTTCTTAATGTACAACTGAAAGGAGTGGTTGTATCACAACCATTGTATGATCGTGAGTCCTAAATTATGTACAACTTTCAATATGTTTGTTGTATTCTCAAAGACAATTATATGATAATTTTATTCACTGATTTTCCATCCTATAAACACTTTTTCAATCAAATGTAGTGTAAAACCTAGAACTCCCTTGGTGAGCAATAAAGTAGAAGTATAGTTGAATTTATCATTGACCCATCAAGTTGTTCAACTTTAAAGAGACTTCTGCTGATTTTTTAATTACCAATTGTCTAAGGTACAAGATATAGAGATCAAATAATATCACTAGACATTTTTGTGGATGGCAGAATATAATTTAGGAAAACTTTTTTAGTAATATGTTTTCCAAATGAAATTTTGTACCTAGGATTTTTAAAATGTCAAAATTCAGGGAATTCAAAAAGACTATATGAATAAGACCCCACAAGCAACAAAAGAAAAAAAATGGGATTATATAAGACTAAAAAGCTTTGCACAGCAAAGGAAACAATCAACAGAGAGGAAGGACAACCTACAGAACGGGAGAAAATATTTGCTAACTATATATCCAACAAAGGGTTATTATCCAGAATATACAAAGATCTCAAACAACTATACAGTAACAAAACAACTAATGTAATTAAAAAATGGGCTAGGGAGAAGAATAGACATTTTTCAAAGGAAGACATACAAATGGCCAACAGGTACATGAAAAAATGCTCAGCATCACTAGTTATCAGAGAAATGCAAATCAAAACCATGTTGAGATACCACCGCACCCCAGTTAGACTGACCATTATTAAAAAGACCGAGAATAAGAAATGCTGACGAGGATGTGAAGAATGAGGAACACTTCTACACTGTTGATGGGACTGTAAACTAACACAGCCATTATGGAAAACAGTATGGAGGTTTCTCAAATAGTCACAGGTAGAACTGCCATATGATCCAGCAATCCCATTACTGGGCATATATCCAAAAGAATGGAAATCATCATGTTGAAGGGATACCTGCACTCCCATGTTAATCGCAGCTCTATTTACAATAACCAAAATATGGAACCAACCTAAGCGTCCATCGATGGACAACTGGATATGGAAAATGTGGTATATTTACACTATGGAATACTACCCAGCCATAAAAAAGAATGAAATTCTGTCATTTGCAGCAACATGGATGAGTCTGGAGAAAATTATGTTAAGTGAAATAAGCCAGACAAGGAAAGAGAAACACCACATGTTCTCATTCATAACTGGCTAGTAAGGATGGATGGATGGAGAGAGGAAGGAAGGAAGGAATGAAGGAAAGAAAGAAAAGACCACAATAATACATTGAACTTTTAGAAAGAGAGAACAAACCTAAGGATACTAGAAATGGTGTGGAGGGAAGAGGGATTTGGGAAGTGATAAGTAGGGTAAAGGGTATAAGGAAATATCACAATTTGTGAGAATGAACATGCTAATAAATCACAAAATGTTTTAAAAGTCTAAATCAAGCTTTTTAAAAAAGAATTTATATCAATTTAAAACTTGATATATGGAGAACGATAGGCTTGCCTTACAGTTATACCCAGTTAAGAAGTATAATTATAAAAAAAAAAAATCCTTTCTCCTCAACCCCTAAAAATAATTGGCACTCTATACAGATAATTTAAATACTCTTTTTGTTTAAAAGTTTTAGACCTGAAGACTTAAAATTATAAGGAATTGTCTTAATAAATATATTCTTTTAAAGTCTCTTATTTTGAAGTTTGATGATGTGAATGAAATGTGCTTGGGGTACCTAATTTTTCTCTATCATTTTCTTCTTTGTCTGTATCCTTTATATTCTCTATTATAACAGGATCAAATGTTATTTATTAAGTTTATATTTCATTTATCTTTTAGTTTTTTCTGCTTGTGATAATTTGAGGTGGCAAAATTGACATTCAACTTTTAAATCATCCTCCCAAGATGTGATGAATACTCAATAGGACTCTTTTTTTCTTGAAATACTCTGCGTAAATGGAAGTAAATAGGTACATTTTAAATAAAGCTCTTAAAAGGTTATTTTATCTGATGTTATAATTATTTATACATCAAGCAATTCTACAAAAATTAGAATTAATATGTAATCTAATCTCTATTATTCAGTCTTATTATTATTCAAATTGTATAAATAATTATTAGTCAAAAAGAAAAAAAAATCTTCCTAAAGTTATTTTCCTCATGCACTTTCAAAATATTTGTAATAACTGTCAATCTTTTCTGTTATTCATTTAACTCTTTGAAAATTCTTAATAACTGTTTTGTACATAAAAATTAATGGCTTTCACAATCATCATTAATTATTACAGCATTTTACTTCCACAATAATAAATACACATCTATATGACAATTGACTGCTAGAATTTCAACAAATAAAGCACACACGGAGATTTTAGCTCTGTGTTACATCTAGAATACTTATCTATATTTGAAAGTGAATATCAAGAAATTACAATAAAATCCAATGACCTATCTTACTGTCATTGTACTATTGTTTGTATTATTATTGTTATTACACTAAGTATATATAATTGTAACCAAGGCAATCACACAATCTTACAAATGATGGTAAAGTATGCAAGAGGCTATTTAGCTTTCCAAAGGCCACGGCCAAAGCCCAAGTTGAAAACCAGATTTTGGCTGAATTCCCAGGTCAAAGTCAAACTTTCATGCCTCCCTACTTTGTGTATTTAAAACCTCCATCTCAAAGAATGATTTGAGGCAGATTATAAGATTTCCATAAAGGCATTTACATCTGTGTAATGGATCCCTTTCTACCTGGAAGCAATGTATTAGGTTATATGTTCACAGGTTTTGGAAGGTTGAACTTGAAAGCTGAAAATGCCAAATCCTTCCTTGTTACATGTGTAATAGGTAGTCTCCAAATTTGGTTGCTAGCAATTCCTCCTCAACCTATGCACATATGCTGTTCCCACTCCTCCCATTAAGAAGGAGAGTCTATTTCCCTTTCCCTTAAAGGTAGGCTGGCCAATGACTCTGCTACTTCCAGGCCTTGCCCTTCAGAGGCATCTTTCATCTTTGCTGTCTTGAAACCCAGCTGTCATGCTATAGGAAAGTCCAGGCTATTATGCTGGGAAAAGAGGACATGTGTAAAGACCCTAGAGGAGGAGGAGGAGGAGCTGCCACATAGTGGGAAGATGCATTGGGTAGAACTGAATCCTCAACTTGCAGTTAATACTGAGACCCCAGAAATGTAAAAGCAGCCATCTTGTACCTTCCAGCCCAGCCTGTTCAACCACATGAGCGATCCCAGATGACATACATGGAATACGAGAATCACCATTCAACCCACAGAATCATAAGAAATAATAAATAGTTGTTGGTTTTTTTTTTTTTTTCCTTTTTGTCTTTTTTCGTGACCGGTAACGGGATCGCAACCCTCGGTGTCGCGCCCTCACCGTGCTCAACCAGTGAGCGGACCAGTCTCTATATGGGATCCGAACCCTCGGCGGGAGCGCCGCCACATTCCCAAGCACTGCACTCTACCGAGTGCACCACCGGTCCGGCCCAAATAGTTGTTGTTTTAATCCACTAAGTTTTGGGGTGGTTTAACTATCGGTAAGTACCAGAGACAGACATTTGTTCCTAGTCTGGTGTTCTGCCAGAAAAAAATTCAGACATGTGACATTGTTTTTGAGACTGGCCAGAGGATAGAGGGTGGAAGAGCATTGAGGAAAATGCTATTGGAGACTGGCAGAAGGAACCTCAGTTATGCACTGGCAGAATATTTGGCAAGATTCTTGCCTGAGGTAACTTGGAAGATAGAGCTAATAATCAATAAATAAAATTGAAGTACCAAATATATAACAAATGCAAATAATTAAATTTAATACAACTGGAGAAAGATAGGGGTAAGGAATGATATTCAGAACCTTTTAAAACGAAAAGAATAGCAAGCTAAGGCAAAAGCATTGAATAAAGGAACTCCTCGTGGCATTCTCCAAAATGTCAACCTAGCATGGGACTTGAACCCTACTCCTTCAGACAGAGAGATACGACTATTTTTGAATGGCAAGTTATGGAACTCCAAAAGATCACCAACTGCCTCTAAAGATAACCCTAAGGAAAAGTCTGAAGATGGAAGCACCATTATTTTCAGCACTACCCATTGACATTGTAATATTTTCTCAATGGCCTACTTAAAAATATTCTCAAATGTTGAGGGAAAGAAGCTCTGACATTAGTGGACAACTGAAAAATGCATAGGTCTTAGCAGGAGACCAACTTATATTCAAATATCTGTGCCACCGAATAACTACTGTGTGATTCTAGCCAAGCTTCTTAATTTCTCTGAGCCTTAGTTTCCTCCTCCATAAAATGCACAAAATAGCAACAAACTCAGGATTGTCATAAGTATTATACTAGATGGAATATTCCTAGTAAAGTGCATATTATAGTAGGAGTGAAAAGTAGATAGCATTATCCTTTACAGCTTTATTGTTAAGATGTTGCAACATAGTTCCTTATTTTAGACTCTGCATGAGCCATTCTTTAGAGGTGAGTAAAGCAGAGAAGGCCCTGTGATATAACTAGAAACAAAAACCTCTGTTAATTTGTTATCCTGGGCATCTCCACTTATAAAACTACTTTTGGAGTGGAAAGGGCTTATTTTAAAGAAGAGAGTTTAATGCACTACAAATTTTTCTTAACAATAAAAGCCAGGAAACCGCAAATTCTGTTTCTTTTTGTTTAATACGGAAGCTTGAAGTAAGAGATTTTTCAAGAAAAATGCTAATAAACAAGTAAAGGTAGAGAATTCCAATCCCAGTGCTCATTTACACTCCCCAATTTCTGATTGAGTCCCTCACCAGGAGCCCCATAAATCTCCTGCAATGGGAGCTTCCTGTAGGGCACACGGTGTGACAAAATTAGAGGGAATGATACACATCGACATTAAAACAACATGAAGTATAGATCTTCAATTCAACCAGGAAAAGGGGATTTTTGAGAAGGTGATTTCTTTTTTGAAGCACTGAGCCTCAGCTTATGGATATTAAAATGATTTTATATCAGCTGTTAAAAATCTAGCTCCAGCTTGGTGGGGGTGGTGAATTACAAAATTAAAGGGATTTTAAAATGAGTAAGCATATTCTTTATTGTCCCCACCTCCACCCCCACCCAGGATGAGGAGAGGAAGAGAAACATCTTGAGAAAAATCATTTCTGCACCTAATATAAATAACAGCAATGAGAATGAGATGCTATAAAAATGAAACAGATTCCACATCAAGCACAGCAAATGGACAGGTACTAACATTTCACATTGCATATCCATTTGATACGGATTTATTTTTGCACAGTACTAAAAGGTCCTTGCTGGCACAGAATAGTCCTCAGTTTTTCTGTGTGCCCTACAACTGTGAGACACAGAGAAAGGGCTAAAAGGTGCAGTGAAAGCTGTTATAATTTTAATTTACTCACATGACAGTCATTTTTTCCCCAGCAAGACTTAGATAAAAGAAGCTGTGTTTCTTGTATATGGAAATGTCATAGCATAAATATTCACTCATACAACCATTGCACTGGTGTTTTATCCCACTGTTATTCTCTGGGCCTACAATAACATTCTTTTCTAGAAATAGCCTTTCTATGTCCCATGAGGGGCTACTCTAATTCTCTACTGCTGCTTTCAGAAACAAGGTCTTTATGCATGCTTCTAACATTTGTATATATAAACATTTGTTTTGATTTTGGCTTTTAAATTGGTTTTGCCTTACTCATAACAACAGTCTTGACTAACACTGAGCTATTACTATGAAGATTGGTAAATCCCCTCAAGATGAAGAATGCAATGAAAGGCTCAAGGTTTATTGATTTCTATTTATAATTTCTATAGAAATGTTTTCTATGGTGACCAACAGAATTTAGTGCAAGAATGAGGTAGAGAACTGAAAGCTGTTCACCAAACCTCTTTCCTCTCGTTGCTGAGCACATAACTAAAACTAACTTTTCGCAGCCTTCCATAAGACATGTGACTGAGTGTTAGCCAATGGAGTGTGAGCAGAATCGACATATACGACCTTCTGCTTTGCTCATAAAAATTCCCAAAGTGCTGTCCTTCATGTTCTTTCCTCATTTCCTGGCAAATTAACATAGAAACCATGGAAGCCGTGTAGATTGCTAGCTGGCCAGGAACACCATATTGAACTGTACTGTAAACAAGAAATCATTTCTATGATATAAGGGATTGAGGGTTCATTCATTATATCAGCTAGCTTTATCCCAACCAGTGCAGATAACAAACACAAACCTTTACTCTTTCAACTTTTGCGCATCATATCACTCTTTAACTCCATCACTGGTTCTCAACCAGGGTCAATTTTGCCCCCTAGGGGACATTCGGCAATGTCTAGAGACATTTTTCTTTGTCACAACTGGGAGGTTCTACTGGCATCCAGTAGGTTGAGGCCAGGGATGCTGCTTAATGTCCTACAATGCACAAGGTAGCCCCCTCCAAACAACAAAAAATTATTCAGTCCGAAATATCAGTAGCCTCAGTTGAGAAACCCTGCTCTAAGCTTACATGAGGTCACAATACCCTTCTCAACAAGCCACCTATCGTTCAGTAAATGGTTTGCTCTTCCTCTTTCTTCTCTAAGCTGTCCTACTTTTATAAATAATGAACAAATTGATTTATTTTTGGTTTCCTATAGCAAAATGAAACATTTGTACAGAGATATGGCCTGTTTCCCAGCCTCTACACAACCCCCTCCAGTCCACAGCTGTCACATACTTGCAAACTCCATGGGAAAGTAGGAGGCTTGTTTTCTTGTTTGTCATTATGTCCTCAGACCCTAGAACAATGCTTGGTACATAGGAGGAATTGCATCAGTGCTCTTTGAGTGAATAACTGTGTTTTGGAAACCACAGGGGGTGGTAGAAACTGGGGTATCCAGGTAGCACCTGCCCCATTTCAAGGGGCAGCAACTACTTAGATCTTACAATTGTTGCCTGGGGAAGAAACCCTGAGTTAGCTGATTTTATGTTATGTAAAGTCTCCCAATTTTAAAATATCGTTATAAATTTAAAAGCTTACACAAACTGTACAGAGCACTGTTTAGACCAGAAAATATATATCTCTGAGTCTCATTTGGCTCCAAGTCTCCCATTTAATATTATTATTAATAATAGCAGCTATCATTACTGGGCTGTTACTCTGTGTCAGACACTGTATCAGTTAACTTTTGTAGCACAGAAACTGCCCCAATGGTTTAAAGCAACATTTCTAAATTTATCTCAAAATTTGGGTTGATAAGAGAGGCTGGGCTCAGCTGGGCATTTCTGGTCTTGGCTGGCTCCCTTATATGTCTATAGTCAATTTTCAGTCACCTAAGTGGTTATGCTCTGGGGGAGTTGGCTTGCTGTTCCCTCAGATGTTTGGAGCAACTGGGCCACATGCGTGTCATCCTCCAGCAGGCTAGTCTCCCGTTGTTTACATGGCAGCAACAGTGGTCCAAGGGAGCAAAAGGAGATATGCAGGTTCTCTTAAGGCCTTAGGTGTAGAACAATTCTGTTGCATTCCGTTGTCCAAAGCAAGTAATAAGACCAGCCTAGACTCAAGGGGTGAAGAGAGAGACTTCACCTACTGATATAAGTAGCTACAGAATCACATTACGATGGGGTGCGGATACAAAGAAAGGGATAGTTGAGACCATTTATGCATAAACTCTACCACAGATGCAGTAACTTTACAATACAAATTGCTTTACATTGATGATGTCATTTAATATTTATCACACTCTTGAGAGGCAAATTGTCTTAGTCAGCTCAGGCTACTATAACAGAATACCATAGACTGGATGGCTTAAACAACAGAAATTTATTTCTCACAATTCTGGAGGCTGGAAGTCCAAGACCAGGGTACCAGCATGGTCCAGTTCTGGTGAGGGCCCTCTTCTGGGCTGCAGACTATAAATTTCTTCCTATGTCCTCACATGGTGGAAGGACAGCGAGCTAGCTCTCTGGCCTCTTCTTATGAAGTCACTACCCTCATGACTTAATTGCTTCCTGAAGGCCCCACCTCCAAATACCATTACACTGAGGATTAGGTTTGAACATATGAATTTGGGGGTGAACACAAACATTTAGTCCATAGCACAAGTATTACTTCACCTATTTTAAAAATGAGAAAGCTGAGGCTTAAAATGTTAAGTGGCTTCTCAGGTACTCATAGCTAAGTCTTGAACTCAGATGAAAAGACATGTAAATAATTATATGTAAGGAATCTCTGTCCAATTCCCTGGAGAGTTAGGACCCTACTGTACTCTTCCTGCTTGACTGCCACCACCTTATATCCTACTCCATTTTCCGGGAGCAAAGTGAGGGTCTTGCTACCTGCCTAGAAGTTGACCCAATGGTAATTGCTCTTCTGCCTATTGAATTCAGAAGGTTGTTAGTGCTGGATTTCTCTTTGTTGTATTTCAGAAAGCTGTAAGTCCCTCTTTTTCCTCCATGGTTCCCATGTCAGGCAGGGACTACCACATCATGTGTCTCAGCCATCCTCCAGTTCTGGAGTTCACCTGTCAGTGTACTTGCTTCTGGAGTCCTCACCACAGTCCACTTGGCAGATCTAGCTCTAGTTCCTTGTCCCAAACCCTGCACGCTCCTTTCCTCAGTAGCTAACCACTAAAAATATAACTCTGTCAAAAACACAGACAAGTTGAGCTCCCATAGAAGAGTTTAGAGAAAATGCCTAGCAAATATTTCTAAAAGGGAACTCTATCTATTGCCTAGAGATTTGGGAATTCTGAAAGTTTTCCTTTATAAGAGCTGGAAGAGTCCTATCCCATCCTTAGTTTATGCATTACAGAGGCTGAAAATTCCAAATGTCCTGAGAGGGCTATGAGCATATTTGCTGAATGCCTAGGGAACTGGTTTCTTGAATCCTGGGTTGTTGAATGCTAGCCCTGCATATGTTAGAAAAGCATGACTGGTTTGCAAACTGTTGGGGACAAATGCCTTGTTTTTCTTCTGGCTTGGTTTTGAATAGAGAGTAGGAGGTTGGGCGGGGACAGAGGGGGAGTTGAGCGAGAACAGGCATTGTTGTGCAGGGTTGTGGATGCCCCTGCACGAAGTCTGAAACAAAAACCAGAGCCTCATTCTACAAACAGCTTTTAGGATGAGTCATGGTGAGGGAAGTGGGGCTGGGTGTCCACTCTTTTCGCTGCCTGGGATCACAGAAAATATTTCAATGATCAGGAAAGTAGAGTGGGTGGGAAACAAGAAGAGGCTAAGAGAGGGAGAGGAGTTATAGGCTTCACTAACATTAAAGGAAATTAAAAAGGAGACCTTTTGTTCAGCATTATTAATTTTAACCAGAAATTGCCGTCTGATTTTAGAGAGCCCTTAGAAACCTAGGGTTTGGAAGCTGTAAGAAGCCTACATTGTACCCTCCAACTCAGTGGCTCTCAGACTTGGCTACATATTAGAATCACTTGGGGAGTAAAAACCTCAATGCCCACGTTGCTCTATACAGCAATTACATCAGAATCTGTGGGAGTAGAGCCCAGGCATCAAGATTTTCTGAACCATCCCAAGCGATTCCAATGAGCAACCAGGGTTGAGAACCACTGCTCTAAGTAAAACTGGACAAATAGTTGCTATGTGATAAGAGATGTACCATGTATGAAAACCACAAAGAATGACACGTAGTTAGAATTTTCATGAAAAAGAGAACAAGACCACAAAATGTGACCTCTGACAAATTGCTCAATTTGGTTTAGGATTTTGGGCCACTTTCAAATTTAAAATGATGAGACTTTTGTGTTCACTTTCCCTGAGCATATAAGACAGATGCTGTCACATCTTCATTTTGTACTCCTAGACCTACTGCCTCAGCTTCTATGTTCAGTATTTAATCCATTAAAATAAAAGAAAAACAAAAGTTTTCAAGCAGCTTTCTATCTTGCTAATTGGCCTTATTATAAAATATACCAGTTTTGATGGATTCTTTATTAAAAATATATAGAACACTCTTTTCCAATACTTTCCTTCATGATTCTGAAATTTGACTTAGAACTAAAATAAATGATTTGATGAATTGCCCTGGAAATAACTCCACCATTCAATAGGATGTTGTTGTACAATAAATTTTAATGACAAAACAACAACAAAAATCTTTGATTTCTTTCAAGAGGAGGCTACACATATGGGGCATGGTTCATCTGATATCTATTTTTTAATCCAAATGTACTCTAATTTCAATAAGGTCTAGGCTGAGCCTGTGGCTCAATTCAGTGGTATTTTTACTTTTATTCATATTATACAAACTTAGCTGAAAAGTCTCTGATTATTTCTTTGAAGTAATGTAGAACAAATATTACAGCTAGTTGCTATTATTATCATTATCAGAATTATGGTAATGATCCACCGAGTCCAACCTTGTCCCTGGTGAGAAAGAAAATTTAGAATGGACTGGTTAATAAGAAATTTGAGTATGATTCAAACATTGGATCTTGCGGTAGAATCTCTGACTTTGTGATAGCCGTGCTTATCTATATCTATATCCATTATCTCTATATCTATGTCATTGACCTCTCTCTATATATATACCTATAGCTATCTACTTAGTTTTAATATATATTATGTATGCATTTTATAAATTTAATTTCCTTCCTCTACTGGATAGAAGTTATACAATTTTATCTGCATTCCTTGATGTTTTAACACACAATAACAAAGACTACGTTTCATATCTCCTTCTGTAGAATGAACATTTTAATTCCATTCAACCCCTCTCTTTTTATATGTTATTTTCCCCAGTATTTTAGTTCTATCTTGTTTTAATCCCGAACTTAGACATTAATTAGTTTTGTACCATTACATTTTAGTTTTATTTTCATTTATTATCAATATTATCCATGTTGATGGCTTGCAGAGTCCAAGAAACCTATAAGGCTTCTTGAGAAAAAAAATAGCTGTATCCTGCCCCACTCCTCCCTTCCATTTTCTGAACCCCTAAGGGGATCACTTTCAATGCTTTTAGATCATTCTTTTGGTTTTACTGCTATATTTCTAAATAATATACTTATATTGCTGCATCCTGATTTTTTGGTTTTAGAGATTGTCTGCTGCCTTTCCAGTATGAAAGACAGGATGTTTGTTATACCAATGATCAGCATTATGTTATTATGACTACATAAGGTCTAGTCTATTTGAGCAACATAGCATGTTATGGTTATGCTTTTATTCCTGGAAAACTTTTTGTTTTCCCTGAAATTAATAATTGTTTTTTGTTTGTTTGTTTTGCTTTTTGCTTAATTTTCTACATATTTATCACTAACTTTTCTCTTGTTATATAAATCTCTTCTTGATATGCTTAAATTCATTCTAGAATAATCTGGCTAAGCCATTTCCTTCAAGAAGCCCATGTGTTATCTTTTTGCCTTTTCTCTCAGGCTAGTCAGATTACCCCAAAAAGAAACTTCCAGCACCCTGACTGGAGGGTATATAATGTCTGGTTGTCAGCATTCTGGGTGCCAGGTGGGAGAAGAAAGCTGGAGGTCTTAATATTTTGTATGTAAACTTGGACTTAATTCTCCTTTTTCATACAGTACCCATGTTTTTGGTCCAGGAACTCTCTGTTTTTCTCCCTCCAAAATAAAAAGGATCCATGTCTGACACACATTTGTAAAGGCCCTGGCTGGGTGGTAGGAGGTAGAGGATGTGAGGATTTAATTGCTTCTTAAGCAGACTTTCAACAGATCCTCTTATTTTGAACTCTACATGCTCCTGCCCTTCCAGAGGTAATTCACACCTCCAATTCAAAATTCTGTGATAAAAATCAGATTGCTCTAGGCTTAAGATTCAGCTCTCTCAGGCCAGGTGTATCAGTTAATACTTCTTCCTCTGTTTTGCATCTTCCATGATTGCTATCTCCTGTGTTTGCATTATCTTTATGAATCCATGCCTTCTAAAAAATTCGTTTATATTTGTTTTAGTGGGGTTTCAGGAGGCTGTAGAAGTAAATGAGTGTGTTCAACTCATGCAAGTTAGGATGTGTTCAAGTTACGATTATCCTTATTCACCCTTATATCTTCCAATGTCTTTGCTCAACCTTCTTTTTTTGCATTCAGTCCTTCTTCTTCTTAAAGCATGTTCTTTAGACGTTCTTTTAATGCAGGTTTGTTGTTGGTAAACCCTGAGTTTTTGTCTGAAAAAATATTTATTTTATCTTTTTTCTTGAATAATGATGTATCATATGTTACAATTCTAGATTGACAGTTATTTTCTCTCAGTATACAGAAGATAACCCATTGTTATTGTTGAGAAATATGTTAGATCTTATTCTGTTCTGTTTCTCTTAATCTCTTTTATATTTGCCATGTCTACATTTCTGTGCTAAAATCTTGATAAATTTTTCATATGTCTATCTTCAGCTGAATCTGTTCTGCCATTTAAACTATCCATTGAGTTTTATTTCAGTAATAATATTTTTTATGCCTAGAAGTACTATTTAGTTTTTTAAAAAATCTCTCTGGGAATATTTTATGCTGGGCCATGTTATCACTTCTATTTTCTTATTTTTAATCACTTTAAATGTACTTACTCTGTGGTGTATAGCTGACAATTCTATTATCTGAATTTTTGAAGGATCTAATTCTGCTGATTCTTGCTCATAGTAAATTTTTCCCCCATGTGTTTTCTAACCTTGGATTGTGAGCTTCTATTTGGTGTTTATATGAGGGACTCCTGTGAGGATTAGAGTTTGACCCTTCTAGAAAAGTCTGAATTTTCTTCTGCCAGGCAAACTCAGAACCACTTTAATTTCTTACACTGACTTGCAGCTTCATAAGATATGTAGCTTGTGTAAATTTGAACCACAAATATGTAAGAAACAGGCCTATGGTCTCAACTTCTCGGGGAAGAAGTATCTTTAATTTTTTTAAATTTGTTTTGGTTGTGTATTTAGAGCTCAGGTCAGTTTCTTTGTCATCTTCTTTTGCTAGTAGATTCTTTTTTTCCATTTCACCCTTTTTTGACTATGTACCTCTCTGGGGAATAATTGAGGAGTCTCAGTTCAGATCTCAAATCTGGTCTCTCAGGTGGCCAGAGCTTCAGCTTCAGCTTCAGTTTTCTACTCTAGTTTCCAGCTCTCACTGTATTTTTGCTCCCTGAGGCTTTCCTTACTTTTTATGGATTCAGCCATACATTTAAAATAATGTTTTTCAAGCATATCAAGATGTTTTATTTTCAATGGCTTTGTTTTGTTCTTTGTTTCAAGATAGCCACTCTGCTGCCTTTCCAGAAATAGAAACCGTGGTATACCTCAGTTAAGACAAGGGAATACTAGAGAACTGGTGACATAGATGAGAAAATGTTGAGGCTAAGGAATTGGATGAGATCTGCAAGGTTGGTTGCTTGGGAAGGAATAATATGACATCTACTGAGAAAACAGACAAACCCAAATTGAAGGACAGTGTACTACATAGCTCTCCTATATATTTTTTAAATGTCCAGGTGAAAAACACAAAGTCTGAAGAATCATACCAGATTAAAGGAAATTAGAGACATGATGGCTAAATGTAAGACATTATCCTAGTTTGGGATACTACACTGGAAAAATTACCTAGAGAGGACTTTATTGGAACAACTGATGAAATTTGAATATGGGCTATGGATTAGGTAATATTATCATGTTAATGTTAAATGTCCTGATTTTGATAACTACAGTCTGGTTATATAAGAGAAAGTACTTGTTCTTAGAAGATACACACTGAAGTATATAGGGGTAAAGGGGCATAATGTCTCCAACTTACTATTAAATGGTTCACAAAATAATAATATGCACACACACACATAGAGAGAGAATGACAGACAGAGAGATAGAGACAGAGAGGATGATTAAGCAAATAGAGCAGAATGTAAACAATTGGTAAATCCAGACAAAAGGTCATGGAAATTCCTTGTACTATTTTTGCAACTTTTCCGAAAGTTTGAAATTATATCAGAATTAAAAGTTTTTAGAAAATGGGGAAGAGCTAAGGAAGCTCTTGGGGAATGCTTAACCTTTAGGAGAAGAAAGAAGGAAAAGAATCAGGTGAATGAGGCAAAGAAGAACAAGTTATTGATGTAGGAGGATAACTAAGCAGGTAGGGCTGACCAAAAAAGTCAGGAGGATGTCTTGCTTTGTTCAAGACAATATTTACTCCCTGGGTATCTTTAATAGGGTTTACAGTTACGTAAGAAAATATTTCAGAACCAAGAGAGTCTTCAAGTCCCTGAAAACAAATGATGCAATCAGTTTGTGAATTACCTAAAGTAAGTGGTGCTATGATTCATTGATTTACTTAGCAAATATATCATCCTCATTTTTTAAGAAATAACTTTTGCTTCTGCCATATTAAATTAGTATCTGTGGAGCAGCTATAGTCTGAACAGGAATTTTCTGACATTCCTCCTTTCGAAAGCACTGAATAGAACTATACGTTTTACCCAGAATAGTTTGTAATTATTGTGGAAATTTTATAATTACATTCTATTAATGAGAATGATCCTTTCCCTTATATGATTTGGGGTTTTCAAATTTAAAACATAGTCTCCATATCAAACTTTAGGTTGAGTTATGCTAAAATTATGAAATATGTAATTTAATTTGATGATATCATACACCAGTTATTTTATATCATCTGTAGCTATTACTTTAGTATCCTTGTTGAAAAGGCAATGATTTTTCTGAACAATTGGGGGAGAAATGATCACGCTTTCTTTCTTTAGTACTATAATTAAAATGTTTAAATAACCAGCACTCCCTGCTGTTTTAGAGATGGTGGGAAAAGTTGGGGGAGGGAAGACTCGGTAGAATTCTGCCTTTGAGGGAAAAAGGCCCACTTAGATTTTTTTTTAATCCTCACAAATAACTTTATTTAAGATTTTAAAGATATCATTAACAACCATGGTTATAAGTACTCTAAGTCAATTATAGATCTGTATAAGTATCATATATATTTAAAGGTAGTTAACTCTTTAACTCAGGTGCTGGCAAATTTTTTCTGTAAAGTGTCATGTAGTGAATATTTTCAGCTTTGCAGGCCACGAAGTCTTAGTTGCAATTAGTTAACTCTAATACTGTAGCAAGAAAGCAGCTATAAATAATATTTAAATGAATGGGTGTGGCCACGTTCCAATAAACATTATTTATAAAAATAGGCTGTGGGCTGTATTTGGCCTGTGAGATGTAGTTTGCCATTCCCTGCTTTAACTTATCGCTATTTCATGTTGGAGTTAGTTAGGTTTATCTTAAGGAGAATTCAATAAATGAAAGAATATAATTTGCGGAAATGTTTCCGTTTGGAGGAAATTATACTGATTACTCATGTTCCCCCAGTATTATGTGTTGAGGGCAAAAACAAGGAGGGCCAACTGTTGAAACTCAAGCAATGAAAAACAATATGTGACAGTTAAGAAAACAAAATCAAAATAAAGTCCAAAACAAAGGAAAACCAAAAATCTAGTTTCTGTTAAAAGACAATAAAAGTTGGTCTCATTTTGCTGTATCTTCTAACTGCTTCTAGCTTCCATGCCCTTCTTTTACTTGCCATTGGAGGGTAAAGGATTTAAAGAGGTCAGTCCTTGGTCTCCAAATTATTTTTGGATTGAAGAGATTTATTATTGAATGAATGAACCACTCAGTCAATCAATTTACATCTTTGATAGTACCTCTTCCAACTCAAAAGTTTCTTTTCACAAACTTGTGAGTTTGGCATCTGACATTATTAGCTCTTCTTGAATAAAAATTCTTTCACCCAAATTACACATAAGCTTCTTCACTTGTATGGTATCTTTAACTAGCATGACAAGCAAGTCCAATCTGTTTGTAAAGGAAGACCACTGTGTTAGCAGCATAACCACACATATTTCAATTATCTCAGCAATAGTTTGCAGTTCAAGTTAATGAAATCATAAATACATTCTTTCAGAGCTTAATCTAATATATGTATTAGCCTGGAAGTTTTTATTATCCATAAGGAGTTTGTTAACTTACTATTAAGGCCATTTTCCAATGTTCATCGAAGTAGATTTTTATTCTTTTATTACTTATCAAGTACTTTTCTTGTACGTTATCACAATTGATCCTAATAACAACCTTGTTAGATGTGCCACCTTAAAAGGTTTTTATTTTTTTGAACAAGTGTTGAAAAAATGCACACTTACATTCCTACATACATCATGTTTAGGAAACTAAATAACCTCTGTTTGGGCAGGGACAAGGCCTTATTCACTGTTTAATCCCCAGCACCTACTACAACTTCTGGTACATAACAGGCACACTGTAAATATTTGTTGAATTCATAAATGAGTAAATGAGAGGGCAAGATACTTACTAAAGTTTTTACGATAGAGATGAGAAAAAAAATCAGATATATTCAATGATTTGCTTAAGGGCTAAATAGCTGATAAGTAGAAGTAGAACTAGAACACAGATGAAATGAAATAATGTATATAAACTGTTTAGCACAATGCCTAAGGCATACTAGGTGCTCAATAAATGAACCTTTTTGATATTCTATGTGCATACTCAAACAGTTACTTTAGTGTTCTTTCCACCATACCACACCATAGTAATGGTAGATATGATAGTCACAGAAGGTAATTTAATATTTCAAATTAAGTCTTGTCTATTAAATAGCATCTACTGAACGGTAAATACATTCCCAAAGGCTAAATAAGTTTCCTTTTCGTCATTTTTACACATTATCAATGAGCTGATTTAAAACCTAAAGAAAATTAAATTGAATTTTCTGCAAACACATAAAAATCTAGCCATCAGCTATTTATCATATGCCAATTTTCCCGTGTCAGAGGAAAATATCCATTTAGGCCCCCGAAACCTATATAGTCTATGGTTCCTTTTTGCAAATTCTGAGGCATTTTACTCTGTGAATTACCATGAATTGCGAACAAAAGTCCAGAAATAGGTCTGTGCAGATTCTCACAAGTCAGGCATCTCTGTAAATAGTCTTATCTAAGGCCTATTTTAAATACCTTCATTACTAGCAATATCATATCATCTTTAGAGATGATTACCATGCAGCAAGCCCCTCACTAAAATAATATTTCAAACATTGCAAAACTAGCACTGTAGGCTTTACAGAAATTATTTAGCCATATTGCTGCTAAACCAAGCCATCTATTGATACAAAAAACTAATTACTTTCATATGCCAGCCATTTGGAGGGTGTCACATTTTAGTAAGGGCAGAGAGCTGTCAGTTTTTCAATTAAGATTCATATTTATTTTTTAGGCACAGATACATTTTTCTTTTTTAAGCTTCCTTAAAGACTTTTAAAGGAACTTTTTGAAGGGAATGTTTGTATATTACTACCAGATGATTGTTTTACCAAAAGACTTTTTAAAAAGAATGATTTCTAGGTCCACAGAATGAGCTTTTCTGACATCTGCCTTATTTTAAAGTCTTTCTCCAGCATATTACTTTTTTTACCCCTAACATAATTGAGATATAATGGGTATGTAAAAATTGCATATAATTAATGTATATAACATAGTGACTTTGGACATATGTATACACTCATGTCGCTATTACTACAATACAATATTTTAATTTTGCCACAAACATTGAAACTGTGCTTTGAAAAGGCAACTCTAATTTGTCCACCTATAAGCATCAGACTGATGTGCCAGGGATTAGTTTTAGAAAGATGTTTAAGATGAGAATAGCCAGAAGATGAAGTCAATGCCAAGTCAAATGGATTTGCCCAAGATTATTCAGCCAGATTTGAATTTAGGTTTCTCTGCCTTGGTTGCCTGCACTGTTTTCACTATAGCAGGCTTGGAAAAATTCAAAATTTGCCCCTCCAACAATCCAAGAAGAAAATCACTAGTGACTAAGAGCTAATAGAGACCATAAAAATATCCAAAATCCAAAAATGTGTGCATCTGCATCCACAAAGAATGGACAGTTCTAAAGGCCAACACATTGTCCTGGATAAAATATGTATTATAATCAATGACATGGACAGTACGTGCAACTAAAAGGTAAGGAAGTATGAGCAGTTACATAAACTTGTTTTTTTCTGATGTACAAAAAGATACACTGAGTAATTATATGTTCAGATAATTAAAGATGAACTGCAGAGTCATCATTTTGAGAGGATTTTTTAAAGGAACCTCAGTGTTCTAAGTTTTCTAGCCTTTTGGGATTATCACTTTCTTAATAATCCAAATAAGACTTGTACCTGGTATCTTTTTTCCCCCAAAAGCAACAATACTGTTTTTTACTTGACAGCTGTCCCTTGGGAATGCAGCTGCAACTTATTCCCTAATCATGTCTAGGCATTTTTTTTTTCCTTTTTGTCTTTTTTCATGACCGGTAACAGGATCGCAACCCTCAGTGTCGCGCCCATACCGCGACCGGCAACGGGATCGCAACCCTCGGTGTCGCGCCCGCACCGCGCTCAACCAGTGAGTGGACCGGTCTCTATATGGGATCCGAACCCTCGGCGGGAGCGCCACCGCGCTTCTAAGCACCGCACTCTACCGAGTGCGCCACCGGGCCGGCCCATGTCTAGGCATTTTGATAACATCTCCCCCAAACTTTTTCAGGTTCCCCACCCAAAACATGGGCACCACCCCTTTCTCCTTGAGCATCACAAACACAAGGTTGACTCCAAACTCTACTGAAGATTTCCATCCTAGAGTCACATTACAGGGAGCCCTCTACTGCCTACCTTTTCTAGAACCCAGGCTGTGAGCCCAGTGCCTGGGCTGCTCCCATATTCTTTTTGGAGTCTCAGTGACAAACTGGCTGCCATCCTTGAGACAATTTTTTAAAAATACTTTAATATCCAAATAATTTCTCTGCAGCACTGATACTGTCTTTAATATACTAAACTGAGAATTTAACATTATAGCCTGAAGTAATGGCATTTAAATTAGTTCATTAGGGCTATTTGCCTTGCACAGGTATAATTAAGGCAAAGTTATAGAATCCTTCCTAAAATACAGGAGATCTGCAGTTAGGTGACTTGATGTCTACACTCCAAATTGCTAGAAATTCCAATGTAGTAGTTTTCTCATTAAAAAAAAGAAAAAGAAAGTTCCACATCAAACATATCAAAGATGAATTCATTATCTTACCTGTCACCAACAAGAGTTCACCATAGTCCTAGAAAAAGTAGAAGACCTTGTATTTAAAATTTTAGAATCTATATATCCTCATGAGTTATATGAAGGTAGATCTTCCCACTTTGAATGGAAAAGAAAAATAAGTCTATGGTTACTTAACATCTCATAAATCCCTACTTCTTCAATGCAATAAATGTAAGTATTCTTTTCAGTTTACTCAAACTTTAAAAATAAAGAGTTGAAATATAAGGCAAAAAATAACAAATTTCTTATTTTCAATTTTGAAATATCCACTTGGGCATTAAGTCATCAAATCCCTGGTTCCCCAAGAGGATTGCCAGCTTAAAGATTAAGAGTGTCACTCTGAACACTCTTCCTAGCCAATGCTGTCCACCCCATGAATTTCCCTACTATGTATACACATATGAATTCTGCCCACTTCACATTTCTCTGCTAATTTTTAGTCCAATTGCTTAAAAAAATGACTCTGTTTGGACACTGTATGAGGAGGGGGTTAAAATATAATACTTTCCAAATTGAGAAGGTACTTTGAGACTGAAGAAGGAAGTGGACAGGTCCATTCAGTTATCAGAAATATGTGTTAATCAGGGTGACTTACAGACAGGAAAGCTGGACACAGTGAAGAATTAGATGTCAGCAGATGAGAGTTCTCTCTCTCTTTCTGTGGGTTAGACAATGTTTATATAGCAAAAACCCCTGTTACTAAGAATAACTTCAAGGAAACATCTTAAGAAAAATAAGGTAATAGCATTCACTGGGTGTCTTGTGATCCATGAGGTGGGGCTCAGACCACTGATGCCACCTGCTGTAATAAATTGCTCACTCCGTGAAACCTATGTTCCTTTTACATTTGCCCTAAGGTTAAGGTGTAATTGGTCACTGAAGCAAAGGAATGAAGTTAAGCAGGAGTAAACATGGTAAGCAGAGCACAAAATAGCATTTGTTTTGCTGATCCTCTAACAGACACACTTCAAGTATCTCAAATTTAGTGTTTTCTTCTCCTTAAAACTATACTGACCATACAGTTGTGTATTTCAACATCCCTCTCAATTCACAGTTACTGAAGCAAGAAGCCTATTTGTCTCTTCACTCTCTTTAAGCACATCCCACTTCCATCTACCTCCATACACATCCACTCAATGACCAAGGTTTGGCAATTTTACTTTATTATTGTTTCTAACACCTGTCCACTTCTCTCTGTCACCATGTGGCTCTCAACCTTAGATGCACATAGGGAATGGCTGGAGAGCTCTAAAAATTATTAACATAGGGCTTCTGCTATTGACCATCATGAATTGACAGGGACTGGATTTACTATCATGCCTGAAAGATAAACAACAGATCCCAGAAGCTGAATGAACCCCATGCACACACACAAAGCCAAGGCACGTCATAATCAAATCATTTAAAATTACAGATAAAAAGAAAATCTTAAATGTAGCTCAAGAAGAAAATGCATTACACAGAGAGTAACAAAGGTAAGAACTCCAATAGACTTCTCATTAGAAATAATGCAAGCCAGAAGACAGTGGAACAACATATGTCAAGTATTGAAGAAAAAAGCAAAAGAAAAAGAAAAAGCCTATTAACCTATAATCCTATATCCAGTAAAAATATCTTTCAAAAGTGAAGGTCAAATAAATACTTTTTCAGAAATACAAAACTGCTGGGCCCATTTTTAGGAGCAAACATTATCTGTGAGCCACATGGTGCCTATGGGTGGAGGATGAAAATGGCACCCGCGGGAAGTAGAGGAGGTGTAACCCAAGATAGCTCTAAAAGGTTTTTATTGGTCCTCCAGTATTTCCGCACTCGTGAACCCTGCGTGATCACTATGCTCAACGTGTTAGTACAAAATGCATGCCCGCGTGATCCTGTAATTGATTGGTTAGTTCATGGAAAGCCCCTACTTGCTTGCTTATATAAATTGCAGTGTAACGGCAATAAAGTGAAACTGCCCTGACAGAACCCCTGCCGCATCTGAGTGTCTCTTTCACGGGGCTGGGTTGGTGGGCAGCAGGCTCACTTTTCCCCAAGATCCCTCGGTCCCAACACCGGGGGTAATCCTGTCGGCTCCTTCTCCTTCTGGGTCTGCAGGAGGACCCCAGGCATGCTCCCGTACAAAACCTGAAATTATTCATCAACAGCAGAATTAACTATGTGAGGTGTTAATAGAAGTACTTGAAGCAGAAGAAAAATGATATCAGATGGAAATCTGAATCTATACAAAAGTATGAAAAGCACTAGAAATAGTAACTGTGTGGGAAAATATAAAATGTTTTTCTCATTATTTTACCCTCTTTGAAAGATAATTGATGATTCAAAGCAAAAATTTTAACAATATATTTTGGGGGTTAAAATAGGAATATGGAGAGGAAGAAGGAAATAATTGGTAAACTTGAAGACAGAACAATAGAAATTACCCAATATGAATGACAGAGAGATAATACACATAAAAAAAAAATTAACAGAGCCTCAGGGACTTGTGGGGCTATAACAAGAGATCTGACATTCATGGTATCTGAGTCTCAGAAGGAGGGGAGAAAAAAGGTTGGGTTAATAAAGAATTCAAAGATTTAATGGCTGAAAATTTTCCAAACTTGAAAAAAGGAAAAAAAGCACACAGATTCAGGAAGGTGAGTGAATCTTAAACAGGTAAATCTTAAAGGAATCCATATCAAGACAAATTATTATGATGAGAGCTAAGACTCTGGAGACAGACTCAAGGTTCTCCTATTTTTTTTTTTTTTTGTAGGGCTTTAGCTCAGATTCAGAACTGGACCACGGAAGTGATACTAGTTCTACCAGTAGAGATAGTGAGATAGTGGGTGAATTGTATGAGATAATAATGAATAAAGAATGTAGTATAAAACTGGGACTACACTGACAACTAACACAACTTTTTTCTAATTGTGAGATGTATCATTTGTAAACAAACAAACAAAAAGACACATCATAATCAAATATCTGAAAAATGTTTGATTTTCAAAGAAAAATTTAAAAAGACAAAAATCTTGACAGCAGCCAGAGAAAAACTATGCATTACTTATAGAATCAAACAATTTGAATGACATCAGATTTCTCATCAGAAACCATGGAGGCCAGTCAGAAGTGGCACATTATACCAGTACCATGCTGTTTTGGTTATTATAGCTTTGTAGTACAGTTTAAAGTCAGGTGGAGTAATACCTCCAGCTTTATTTTTTTTGCTCAGCATTGCTTTGGCTATTCTTGGTCTTTTGTTATTCCAGATAAATGACTGTATAGTTCTTTCCATTTCTGAGAGAAAGTCATAGGAATTTTGATGGGGATTGCATTGAATTTGTATATTACTTTGGGTAGTATAGTCATTTTCACTATATTGATTCTTCCAATCCAGGAGCATGGGATGTCTTTCCATCTTCTTGTATCCTCTCTAATTTCTCTCAGGAGTGGTTTATAGTTCTCGTTATAGGGGGCGGGGGGAGAGGAAGATTTAACAACCGCAACTTTTTTTTTTTTTGAAGCTCTTACAATGAGAAAAAGGAGGGGACACACCTGGGTGGGAGGGGGGAGAGGGAGGAGGGAGGGAGGTTTTGGTGATGGGACACAGTAACTAACTACATTGTATATTGACAAAATAAAAAAAAATAAATAAAATAAAAGCAAGACTTGTGAATATTGAAAAAAATAAATAAATAAAATAAAATTTTTAATGTCTGTAGTTGGTCTAAAAAAAGTAAAAATAAAATCTGAAGCAGTGTAATATTTTTTTAAATGTTGTTTACATGTTGAAATTATAATATTTTGTATATATTGGGTTAAATAAAAATAATTTCACTTTAAAAAAAAAAAAAAAGAAGTGGCACATTATTTTCCCCATGCTAAAATGAAAGAATTATCAACCAAGAATCATACATTCAGTGAAAATATCCTCGAGAATAGAGCTGAAGGTGAAGTCAAGATTTTAAAAAACCTAGGAGACTTTGTCACCAATAGATGACCCTAAAAGAATGGCTAAGGGCAATTCTCTTAACAGAAAGGAAATGATAAAAGAGGAAGTCTTGGAGATCAAAAGAAAAAAGCACAATAAAAAGAGTAAAAACATAGGGGAATACAACAGACTATTCTTCACCTCTTGAGTTTTCTAAATTATGTTTGATGGTTGAAGCAAAAGTTGTAACATAGTCTGATGTGTATATCAATGTAAGCAGGGAAAATATTTAAGACAATGATATAAACGAGGAGGGCAGAGGAATGTAAGGAGAGGAAATGTCTCTACACTTCATTCAAACTAGTAAAATGCTAACACTAGTTGTATTAGTCTGCTCAGGCTGCTGTAACAAACTGCCATAGACTGGGTGGCTTTAACAGAAATTTATTTTCTCTCAGTTCTGGAGGGTAGAAGTCTATATCAATGTGCCAGCATGGTCAATTTCTGGTGAAGACTCTTTCTGGCTGCCTTCTTGTTGTGTACTCACATGACTTTTTCTTTGTGCAGGTAAAAAGAGAGAGAAAGGGGGACAGCAAACTCTCTGGTGTCTCTTTTCTAATGTCTCCCTCCCTAGATTCTATAATTTTATTTATTTATTTTTTAACTTTATTTTTCTTTCATTGTACATGTTTATGGGGTAGTTTGTTGTTTCAATATGTGTATATATTGTAAAATAATTTAATCAGAATACTTAACATATCTATCACATAAAAATTTATCTCATTTCTTTGTGGTTATAACATTCAAGATCCTCTTTTCTACCTATCTTGAAATATACAAAACAACATGATTACTTATTTTCACCCTAGGGCACCAGAACTTACTCTTCCTATCTAAATGTAACTTTGTAACTTTGTACTGGTCTACCAAATTTTCACTGGACCCCTTTCCCCCTACCTTTCCCTGCCTTTGGTAACCACTATTCTACTCTCTATTTCAATTATTTTCTTTCTAATTTATTTTCTTAATTGACCCACAATAATTGTATATATTTATGGAGTATGATATGATATTTGGGCACATTCATACTGTGTGGGATGATCATATCAGGGTGCTTAGTGTATCCATCACCTCAAATATTTGTCACTTCCTTGTGTTAGTAACATTCAACATTATCTTGACTAGCTATTCAAAGATACACATACTTTGTCTTTAACTGTAGTCACCCTATATTACTATAGAACCCTAGATCCCATTCTTCCTCTCTCTTTAATATTTTGTGTTCACTGACCACCTTTTCCCCTTCCCACCTTTCCCCCACCAGTCTCTAGTAACCACTATTCTACTCTCTACTTCTATGAAATCAACTTTTTTAGCTTCCACAATGAATAACAACATGTGGTATTTCTCTCTCTGTGCCTGGCTTATTTCACTTAACACAATTTTCTCCAAGCTCATCTGTGTTGCTGTAAATGGCAGAATTTCATTCTTTTTATGGCTGAGTAGTAATCCATTGTGCATATATACCACATTTTCTTTATCTAATTATCCATGGAAGGACATTTAGGTTGGTTCCAAGTCTTGGCTATTGTGAATAGAGCCACAATAAACATAGGAGTGCAGGTGTCCTTTGCATATATTACTCAATAGTGGGATTGCTGAACAATACGATAGTTGTATCTGTGGTTGTTTGAGAAATCTCCATACTGTTTTCCATAGTGGCTATACTAATTTACATTACCACCAGTAATGTGTAAGAGTTCCCCTTTCTCTGCATCTTCACCAGCATTTGTTATTTTCTGTCTTTTTGATAATAGCCATTCTAACTGGGGTGAGATATCTCAAAGTGTTTTTGATTCACATTTCTGTGATGATTAGCTATGTTGAGCATTGCTTTATATGCCTGTTGGCCATTTGTATATCTTCTTCTGAAAAATGTCTATTCAGTTTCTTTTCCTATTTTTAATTGTATTATTATTTTACTGCGGAGCTGTTTGATTTCTTTCTATATTCTGGATATTAATCCCTTTTCAGATGCATAGTTTTCAAATATTTTCTCCCATTCTGAAGTTTATCTTCACTCTGTTGATTGGGTAGAGCGCAATGTCTTTGTTCTGGATGGATGCAGTAGTGTAGACTCTGTGTAGTTTCTTCAGCTATAATCCACTTTCACTATGTCTGCAAGTGACTCAGCGGCCTCTTCTTTGGAGGTTTGTGGCAGGAGTGGTACAGCTTTGCCAGGGGATGTATCAATGGGTTGGTTCACAAGCTGGGGGTGTACACATGCACCCTATGTGTCAGTTGTATCAAAAGCTGTCTCACTGGGAATGCGGTTGCTGGGGGTTGATTCTCAGGCTGGGGGTGTGGATGTATGACATGTCTAGATCTCCAAGACTGGTTTGCCAGTGGCACGGCCACCATGCTGCTTCTCTAACCAGGAGTGGGCCCATCAGGGGCATGTTAGCCAAGATGTTTCTCGCTTGTATGTGTGTGCATGTGATGGCTTAAAGATTCAGCAGTGGGTCTTCTAGGGACATGATGGTTGAGCTGTTTCTCTGAGCCAGGGGCTTCGGTGTACTTTGGCTCAGCTAGAGTGTGGGTCTGCCGGAAGCCCTTCTGCTGTGCCAGCTCTAGGGGCCCCATGTGAGGTCGTGCTTCCCTCTGTGGTTCAGGAGGTGGGCTGCCAAGGGTGGAGCTGCTGAGCCACTTCTCAGGAAGTAGGCAAAGCCACTTGGTGGAGCTACAGTGAGGAGGCCCATCCAGCCACTTCTGACACTGTCGGCAATGCCTCTGGGAAGGCCTGCAGCAAGAGGGCCAGTGCAGTTGCTTCTGGAACTTTTGGCAAGGCTGCCAAATGGACTGTTGAGGATGGATCCACCAGGCCACTTCTCCTGGAGGGGTGGGGTGCACTATACTTCCACCAGCCCAAGGGCATATTCATTAAGGTAAAGACCAATGAGTTGTTTTCTTGGGTTGGTGGCTCAAGTGCACACAACTCAGTCAGCTGGAGGGGCTGGGAGTAGGGGAAGCAATGGCGGGGGAGCGTCCACCTGAGAAGGGCCTGTCTGTCTGATCTCTGGCCAGGGACATGAGGGTGCATTAGTTCAACAGGACTAGGGTTGACTTCCCAGACTGCTTAACTAAAGTCACGGCCACTGTGAGCCCAGGCTTCAAGCCTTGGGATCAGGGCATTGTAGCCTCTCCTTTGAGTACACTGTGTGGAGGGCAGAGCCATAAGGCTGAGGAAGCACCATGGCTACTGGCCAAAGGGTAGAGCATGCTCCTGTAAAGGCTCTGGTTTCAAGACGGTACTACTGCTCTAGAGGGATACAGTGTGTATATTCTAGGACACTCCCCACACTTGGCTCCAAGCTTACCCTGCCAAAGCATCTGCCTGTGGACCTCTGTGGTGAGGATGAGGGTTGGTATGGGTCCTCTGCCTACATTTTGCCACAAGGTAAAATTCTTGTGCCAATACCATGATCGGAGATATGGCGGCTGAGGCCGTGTCTCTCTCTCTCCTATACCATCATCCTGGGCTTTTGTGCTCCACAGGCATCTCACCAGTCTCTTGCTGCAATCCTCTGCTCTCCCACCAATGCTCCTATCAATATGTAGCTGTCTGTTAGTTGTTCTGGTTCTTTTCTATGGGAGAAATTTACCCTGGGCACCTCTAGTCCACCATCTTGCCCTGCCTCCCCCAACTCTGGTGTCTCTGTCAGATCAAGGACCCACGCTTATGACCTCATTTAAACTTAATTACTTTTTTATAGGTCTTATCTTCAAACACAGTTGCATTGGGAGTTAGGGCTTCTGATTTAGGTCATGTAAACACATATGTAAATCTATCTATCTATCTATCTATCTATCTATCTATCTATCTATCTATATCTAGAGTAAGAGAGAGGCAGAGGCAGAGTTAGAGAGAGGGGCAGAGATACCTAGAGCAATTACTAAAAAATCTAACCAGAGAGATACACTCAAAAAAAGGATAGATAAATCAAAATGGAATTCTAAAAAAATACTGAAGTAACCCACTGAAAAGCAACAAAAAGAAAACAGAGAAAATAAACAAACAAAAAACAATAAAAAATAAAATGACAGACTTGAGCCCTAACATGTCAATAATTACATTAATTGTACATAATCTAAATACACCAGTTAAAAAACAGAAATGGCAGAGTGGTTAAAAAAAATGACCCAACTATATGGTATCTATAAGAAACTCACTTCAAATAGAATGATATTCACAGGTCGAAAGTGAAATGATGAAAAAATATACCATGTGAATAATAATCAAAAGAAAGCACCAGGGGCTATTAATATCAGATAAAGTAGACATCAGAGCAAAGAAAATTACCAGGGAAAGAACAGAACATTACATAATGATAATGGGTCAATCCACCAAGAAGACATCCTAATCCTAAATGTGTAACATGAACAACAGAGCTTCAAAATATGTAAAGCAAAAAACTTATAGAACTGAAAGGAGAAATAGTCAAATCCACAAATATAATTGGGTACTTCAACAGTCCATTTTTAAAAACTGATGAAACAACTGGAGAGAAAATCAAGAGGTTACAAACGAACTCGATAACATCAGTAGCCAACAATTTCATTGGCATTTATGGAACACTCTATCCAACAACAGCTGAATGAATGCATATTCATTTCAAGAGCCCATAAAACATGTACCAAGACAGACTGTATGCTGACCATAACACAAACTTCAAAACATTTAAAAGAATTTAAACCATACAGAGTGCATTCTTTGACTACAATGGAATCACACTAGAAATCAGAAATAACAAGTAAATCTCCAATATTTGAAAATTAAACAGCACACTTCCCAATAATCCATGCATCCAAAAAAGAAGTCTCAAGGGAAATTTAAAAATGTGTTGAACTGAATGAAAATGAAAATATAACATATTAAAAATTTTTAAATGCTGCTATAGCAGTGCTGACAGGAAAATTTATGGCACTAAATGTTTATGGTAGAAAAGAAGAAAAGTCTCAAACCACCAATCTAAGCTACCACCTGAAGAAACTTGGAAAATAAGAGCAAAATAAACCTGAAGCAAGGAGAAGAAAAGAAATAATAAAGATAAAAGGAAAAACCAATAAAATCAAAAACAGAAAAAGAAAAACAATAAAGGGAAAAACTGGTTATTTGAAAATATCAATAAAATTGACAAACCTCTAGCAAGACTGACAAAAAAAGAGAGAAAAGACACAAATTCATAATATCAAAAATGTACATCAAAAGGATAATAAGGAAATACTATGAAGAACACTACCCATATAAATTTGACAATTCAGATTATGTGGATCAATTCCTTGAATACTACAATTCACCTCATATGAAACATATCATTTAAATACACTTATAAGTATTAAGAAAATGGAATTCATAATTAAAAGCTCTTCAAAAAGAAATCTCTGGATCTAGTTGGTTTCACTAGAGAATTCTATAAAATGTTTAAAGAATAGTTGATACTGATTCTACTCAAACTATCCCAGCAAATATAAAAATAAGAAAAAATTCTAAATTCATTTTATGACGCACATAATAATAATTGATACCAAAATGAGAAAAGGACAATATAAAAAGAAAAACTACAAACAAGTATCCTTCATGAGTAGAGATGCAAATATTCTTAATAAAATATTTTTTAAAATACTATTTATCAATACATAAAAAGAATTGCATATCATGATTAAGTGGAATTTATTTCAGGGAAGCAAGGCTGATTCAATAGTCTAAAGTCAGTCAAAATCACCATACCAACAGGCTAAAGAAGAAGAAATATCACATGATCATATCAACTGATGCAGAAAGAACATCTGACAAAAGTCAACACCCATTCAGGATAAAAACTCTCAGGAAACAAGAAATAGAAGAGAACTTCCCCAACTTGATAAAGAACATCCACACACACACACCCACACACAAAAAAACCAACTAACTTACAGCTAATATAATACTTAATTTTGAAAGATGAAATAACTTCAGCTTAAGATGAGGAAGAAGGCAAGGATGTCTGCTCTCACCACTGCCATTCACATGGTACTGGAAGTTCTAGCCAGCACAATAAGGCAAGAAAAGGAAATAAAAGGCAAAACAGATCTGAAAGAAATAAAACTGTCCTGATTTGCAGATGACATGATGGTCTGCCTAGAAAATCCCAAGGAATCTACAAAAATTTTTTTAGTCACAGGATGTAAGATCAACATATAAAATTATTTATATTTCTATACTAGGAATAAATTGTGAAAACTAAAATAAAAATACAATCTATTTACAATTGCTCTAAAGAAAATGAAATGCTTATGTGTAAATCTAGCAAAACACATATAAGACGTGTATGCTGAAAACTACAAAATGTGGATGAAAAAAAACAAAAGGTCTAAAATACCATGTTCATGATTTGGCGGACTTCAGACAATTCTTCCCAGCTTCATATACAGGTTTAACACAATTATTATCAAAATCCCAGGATGACATATTTTTGGCTTCTTAGAAAGAAGAACAAAATGGGAGGAATGAATCTATTCTATTTCCGGAATGATTATATAGTCACAGTGATCAAAATTGTATTTATACTGGTGATGGGATAGACACATAGAACAATGGGACAAAATAGAAAACCCAGAAATAACTGTACACAGCCCAATATAGGCAACTGACTTTTGGCAACGGTGTAAAACAATTCAGTGAAGGAAGGGTAGTTTTGTCAACAAATGATGCTGAATTAATTGAATATGCATAGGCAAAAAAGTGGACCTCAACCTAAACCTCACACCTTATACAAAAATTAACTCAAAATGGATCACAGGTTTAAATATATAACTTAAACTATAAAACCTTTAGAATTTAATATCAGAGAAAATCTTTGAGACCTAGGACTTGATAGAGAGTTCTTAGACATGACATCAAAAGTATAATTCATAAAAGAAAACAATCAAAATTGAACTTTATGAAAGTTGAACTTTTGTTCTGTGAAAGACCTCATTAGGAGGATGGCAACATGAGCTACAGACTGGAAAAAAATATTTGTGAACCATATACCTGACAAAGAACTCATATGTAAAATATAAAAAGATCTCTCAAAATTCAACAGTAAAAAAATAAAAATCAGCAGTGCAATTAGAAAACAGGCGAAAGACATGAAGAGATATTTCACCAAAAAGTATGAAAGGATGGCAAATAATCACATGAAAAGATGGTCAACACCACTAGCCATTAAGAAAATGCAAATTAAGATTATTATGAGACATCACTATATACACATTAGAATTACTATAAAAGAATATAGTGACAACACCAACTTTTTGCAAGTATGCAGAGAAACTTGATGTCTTATACATTGCTGGTTAGAGTGTAAAAAGTTTCAGCCACTCTGGAAAATAGTTGGGAAGCTTCTTAAGAATCTTAACATACACTTGTCATATAACTTAGCAATTGAACTCTTGGGCATTTATCCCAAAGAAATGAAACTTATGTCCACACAAAAACCTGTGAAAAAATTAGCAGCTTTATTTTTAATAGTCAAAAACCAGAAATAACCCACATGCTCTTCAATAGGTGAATGGTTAAACTGTGGTACATACGAATATCACTCAGCAATAAAAAAGAACAAACCATTGACACACACAAGAGCTTGGAAGGATCTCAAGGGCATTGTACTGAATTTTAAAAAGGCAATATCAAAAGGTAATATATTACATGATTCAATTTATATAACATTCTTGAAATGTCAAGATTTCAGAGGTAGAAAATAGATCAGTGGTCACCAGGAGTTAGTAATGGTGGAGGGTGATAGAGAGGGAAATGTAACTATACAGGTGTACAATGAAGAAGCCCTTTGTGGTAATAGAATAATTCTGTATCTTGTTTTAGGTGTTTGTTACATGAATGTACACATACATCATACCATTAATAAAGAAAAACAAACTTGGAGGACTTATACTACCTGATTATACTTATTATAAAACTACACTAATCAAGACAGTGTGGTATTGATATAAAAGTAGACAAATAAATCAATGAAACCACATTGGAGTTCAGAAATAGAACCACATTAATATGGCCAATTGATTTTCAATGAAAGTGTAAATGCAATTCAGTGGGGAGGGATAGTCTTTTAAACAAATATTGCTGACACAATTGGATATCCTTATATTAAAAATGAACCTTAGCCTATACCTCACCCCATATACAAATGTTAACTCGAAATGGATCATAGAACTAAATGTAAAACTAAAACTATTAAAGTTCTAGAACAAAAGCACATAAGAAAAATTTTGTGACCTTGTTAAAGATTTCTTAGAAATTATACTGGAAGCATGATCTATAAATGAAAAAAATTGACAAATTGGACTTTATCAAAACTAAGAACTGCTCTTCAAAAGACTCTAAGAGGATGGAAAAACAAGCCAATGACTAGGAGAAAGTATTTGCAATTCACATACCTGATAATGAGCTTGTATCAAGAATATATAAAGAACTCTCAAAACTCAATAATAAGTACACATTCTAAAAAGAAATAAGAAAAACATTTGAAGATATTTTACCAAAGAAAGTATGAAAATGGCTAATAAGGACAAAAAAGATGTTCAAAATCATAAGTACTTATAGAAATGTAAATCACAATCACAATGAGATCTCTTCAACCTATTAGGATGGCTAAAATTTTAAAACTAACTGTTGGCAAGGATGTGGAGCAATTGGAACTCTAACATACTGCTGGTGGTAATGTAAAATTGTACAACCAATTGGGAAAACAGTGTGGTGGTTGCTTGGAAAATTAAGTGTATGCCTACTATATTACCTAGCCATTGCACGCCTACATATTTACCCAAGAAAAATGAAAGCATATGTCCATACAAGGAGTTGTACACAAATATTCATAGAAGCTTTATTTGTAACAGCACCAAACTAGAAACAACTCAAGGATCTCTTAAAGTGAATGGATAAACAAAGTGGTGTGTATCCATGCAATGGAATGCTACTCACCAATAAAAAGGAATGAACCGTTAATATATGAGAAAACATGGATGAATCTAAAGTAATTATTATGATTGTAAGGAGCCAGACCAAAGCAGCATATATATACTGTATAATTCCATTTATATAAAATTCTAGAAGATGCAAACTAATTCATAGTGACAGAAAGCAGATCAGTGGTTGCCTGGAGATTTGGAGAGGTGGGAAGTTGCAGGGCAGAAGGGTTACAAGAGGGCACAAGGAAATTTTTAGGGATGATGGATATGTGTATATGTGTATTTTCTGATTGCAGTGATGGTTTCATGGGCATATAACATATGTTAAACCTTATCAAATTGTATCCTTTATGTGAATTTTATTGTATATCAAGTATAACTCAATAAATCTTTAAAAAATTTTTTAAAGGTACCAATGTCTGGGCCGACCCCGTGGCTCACTCGGGAGAGTGCAGTGCTGGTAGCGCCGAGGCCACGGGTTCAGATTCTATATAGGGATGGCCGGTGCGCTCACTGGCTAAGCATGGTGCGGACCACACCATGCCGAGGGCTATGATCCCCTTACCAGTCAAAATTTAAAAAAAGGACCAATGTCTGGGTCGGGTCCCACCTCCAGAGGTTCTAACTTAATTTGTCTCATATATGCTCTGGGCATGAGGATTTTTAAATTTTTCAAGTGATTCTAATGCTCAGCAAGGTTTAGGAACCACAGTATTCCTATTTCCATCACATTAATTAAAGCCTCTTTCACCTTCATCTAAACTGATCCTGCTTCCTAAAGAATGTCTTTCTGCCAGTCTTACTTCCTTCCAAATCATTCTGAACATCATAGCTAGAGTGACAATTCTAAAACACAATCAGATGCTGTCATCCCTTTTCACCCACATACACACACACACACACAAAAAAAAAACCGGGTGGGGTGGGGTGGGGAAGAAGATATAACAACTATACTTCCATGAAGTTGTTACAACAAGCAAACGGAAAGGACATTCTTGGGGGGGAGGGGAGAGAGGGAGGAGGGAGGGAGGTGTCGGTGACGGGCCATAATAATCATATACAGTGTATATTGACAAAATTAAAAAATAAATAAATAAATAAATAATTTAAAAAAAAAAAAAAAAAAAAACTGCCCAAGACTTCCCTATGACATTTAAGATAAGTCCTGACTCTTCTATGAGGATCAGTCCCTACTATATCTCTTGCCATTTCCCTGTCACCCTCAATTCTCCAGCTCTCTTGAATTTCTTTTACTTCCTTAACTTTTCAGATGCTTTCTACCTCTGAGTCCTCAAACGTATTCTTCTGCCTGCCTGGCACACCTTTCGTTTCATCCATTCAACTTTTACTTATTCTTCATGTCTCGGCCTAAATTTCAGTTCTTCTGGGGAACCTCTCTGATCACTACACGGGTATACCAAAGGATGCATATTACCTAGGACAGTGCATTACACACTGTGGGTGCTTGACAAAATGTGACAGTATCTTCTACTTCTTCTTTGGTAAAAATCATTATACTTTGTTGGAATTATTATTATTTTTTTTGCCTTTCTTTCCTATTGGACTTGAAAATCTGTAAAAACTTGGACTGTGTATGTCCAGTCCATTCTTGTATCTCCAGTGGCGCATGGTACATGCTTACTCATTCACTCAAGAGATTTTAATTGAGCACCCACTGTGTGCCAGGCTCTGTTCTGGACAATGAATGTACCATGGTCAACTGGTCCAAAAAGGATACTGCTCCCATAAAGTTTATATTCCAGAGAAGAGAGACACACAATGAATGAACAAAAAAAGCAAAGAAGGAATAAATATTTGTTTAATACTTTCTAAAAGGGGGAAAGAGATATAGAAAAGCCATTTGCCTTTTATTCCATGCGTTAAATTTCTCAATGCCCTTTCTTTTTAAGAAAATCTGTTCTACCTAATACCTATTCTTCCATTTCTTAGTGTCCAAATAAAGTTTTTCCAGGGTCATCCTCACACAGTGGATGACCACTTATGTAGTTTGAGTTTAAAATATCCAGAAAGATTTTTCCTAATAAAAGTTTGAAATACCTGTCCTCCCATATGTTACTTGGTACTAAAATATCTTTCAAATGTGAAAAATATCTTTGATCCCACACTTAGATATGAGACTTCAAACATAATACTGCGGTGCCATAATTATGGTGAATAAAGAATAAATAAGAAGGCTGTTGAACCAGGTGGTTCTCTTCAGCATTGCCACCTGCCATACAATGGGTTAGGACAAATTTCACAAGTCACACAGTATCTGGTTGAGGAATAAGTATCAGTAGGGAAAGAGAAAAGTCACAAGGCCAGGGTCAGCCCTCAGATATGATCATGGCCCCCTAATCTGTCCATCATCTGCTGGGGAACATTTTCCGGATCTGGCTTGGATTTGACTCCAATGAAGAGAAGAACCTTTTACTCTTGGGTCTCTTTTCTTATGGAGCAAGTGTGAGATGGTGGCCTTGTCACTGAGTGAAATGAAGAGGCTGTCTGGAGACAGAAATCTGGGCTTAAGATGCTAGCTACCTCAGTACCCCAGGGCCTGTGGAGCCCTTGAGATGTTGTAGTTCTCTGCGTGTGTCTGTGGGGAGAGAGAGTGGTTGAACAGGAAGCCAACAGTGCAATTGCAAGCTTAGCTTGGGCACTGTCCGTCCTGCTGGGAAAAGATGGATTCTCCCAGACTCCAGCTAGCTTATTATCCAGGCAACCTAGTGTGGGTTCCTGTGTCATGTACCAATGAGCTGACTTTTTGCATTATAAATACTTTGGTTTGGGGGCAGGGGTAGGGAAGGGCTGAGGTGAGATGGGAGAAATTAGATCGGAAAGTCCAACAACATACATTTGTAGGATAAAGAAAAAAAGCTCATGAAGAAGAAAATGAGAGTCTGAGGACACTAAATACAAAGTTTATCATTTTCCATTTTGTTTAGAAAATCCCCGCCAAATACTAAAGGGGGGAGTGGAACCCATAAGAGAGAATGTGTATCAGTATTATATTCTAATTTAAAAACTTGGAGACCTAATGGAACTCAACAAATGCTACCTTGTCCCTGCTTCTAAAACACTTGGTCATTGCATTCATCTTTTTTTTTTTTCTGGTGGCTGGCCAATACAGGGATCCAAACCTATGACCTTGGTGTTACACAATGTTCTGTAACTAACTGAGCTAACCAGCCAACCCTGTGTTCATCTTTTTGAAACGACATTTTTTTCCATTGCTTTAATTTATACAGACACATTTTTTTTCATCCAACACATCTCATGATCATTGCTAACTTACACTTGAGAATCCCAGTGCATTGGACACCACTGCTTTAGAAATTTACCTTAAAGCATTTCTGTTTTACAGTCACATAGACTAACTTTCAAATCCCTTACTGAAAGTTAAATCAATATAGACGTTATGCATCTACTAGCTACTAAAAACAGCCAAAGTTTCTTAATTAAAACTATCAAACAAGGTAAGACAAACACTAAATAGCTATAAAATACTACAGCAAATATTTATAGTCCCAGAAACATCAAAAGTGAAATATATGCGAGATATATCTCAATTTCAGAGAAAGAAAAAATAATTCTGAAGTAATTAAGCACAACTTTTTATTCTATGTGCTCAGCATTCTATATTTTATCTTTTCAAATTATATTTTACAGATAGGAAAATCTCATGTGACTATGATCTCCAGTTCCTAATTGTTCTATAGACCACTCTTGGCATTTACATTTAACAATAATATTTCTTGGCCTAGCCAATGCTGGCTTTATTTCAGAACTGGCTTCTTAGGCCATTTGAGGAGATCCTTTGACTAGCACATGGTGTTTCTTGCAAAGATTTTAAACATTAACTTATAGGGTAATTGGAATAGGTGTCTTGATAAACAATTGTTTTAATATGCATACATGTCTATGAGCATCTCCTTACCAGAAAGCCTGGCCGCTCTTCATCCAGTAGGTGCTTGGGCTCATATTTCCTGTTTATAATTGCATTTGCCCAAGGAAGAACTACTGGAAATGAGACTTGGTCTATCTCTTTGCTATAATAGTTTAAGAGATAGAATAATATTTCACTTTCTTCACCCCGAGGATTTCCACTTGTCTGTACAAGAAGAATAAACACTATTTCAATTAGCTTTGCATGGTTTATTCTTGGTAGTGTCAAAGGACAACATTAATTGATTTGAGGACAAAAAGCTCATAGCTCTTAATAATGAATATTGCCCAAATCTGGACGTACAGTTTTAACAATGCAGTTCTAAAAAGTAGCTTCATTTAGACAGAAAATAACACTTAATAATCAATATAGAACCAGACCGCTGATACCCAAATGAAGTCCAAACTGAAAGCATATGCATATTAGGCCCTCTGAGGAGATGGACTGATTGCAGGTCCGCTTTTGCAAATGTAATCTAATGCTCCATATTTTCCTTCAAAATGGTTTCCCTCTCTAGGCGCTGTGCCAGGCACATGCTGTGCAGGCTCTGTCAAAAGTGGATGTCACTGCAGCTAAACTCATTTCCTGCCTAAGTCAGTCCTGAGTTCCCATCCCTTTCTTCCTGATGTTTACCCTTCCTGCCATTGCCTTGAAGTAACCTCACCATTCATCATTCAAAGAAAAGAAAACAATCCCATTTATCAATTATTAAGTAGTAACTAATACTGTTGGCCATTTTTGCCTTCCTGTGACCAGCCACTCACCACTCTGGTGACATGGTGATACCTCATTTGCCTTCGACTGCACATCAGGGGCTTGCCTTCAGAAGGTGATTAGTCATTATTCTAAAGCAACAGACCACACACAACCACCTCAGGAAGTGAATAAAGAAGGGATCAAGATAAATTACAGTTTCATGAGGTCAATCCCACATAACTGAGTTGATGACTGAGTTCTCCCTCTTTCCCCTTTGTCTGCAAGTTGTCTCATATTTTAAAGTTAATGCCTATAAAGGCCCAAGTAAGAAATAGCTACTGCTGATAGCCTAAAATTTTGCAAAGAAATGCTGATAAGAACCCTCCAATTTAGATAAATAAGCTACTAGAATATGTCAAAACACAAATATTCTTCGTGGATTATCCATTGCTAGTATAACAAAAATTGTCAACATCCTTATTTCTATAGATAATCAATTCATGGTTGTTTGTGCAGTCAGTTGGGAGGGATTTATTGTCTATATGTCCAGCATGTCTGAAGCCTCAAGGAGAGGGGAAACAAACGGAACAACTTTAATATTATAAAATGTATGTCAATAAGTTACATGGAAATCCAGTTTCTTTTGAAGAAGATTTCAAGTAGAGTTCTAAGCTCAAAATAATTATTTCTCTTGTCATGTAACTAATAATAATACCTAACACTATTGACAAAATTAAGGCACGTGAAAGTTTAAGAAGTTGCTCAAGATCACCAAGTGAGCATATCAAAGAATGGAAAAACAGTTTAGGGGTTTTAAAGGCCTAGAACATTTGTTTTATCTGGAATATGGATAAAATGTTCCCAGGACATGATGTTTGCTGTCTCGTTTCTTCGTTTGTGAAAAAGAAAAAACTACATGAGATCATGTATAAGTAGCACTTGGCATAAGCAGCACACAGTGTGCCTGTGTAAGTAGGAGGTCTCTACTGTGGATGAACAGTTTGCTCCAGCCACAGCACAGCTCCTGTAGGCTTAGTAACAGAACGATCTCACATTGAAGGCTAAATTGAGCAAATCAAAGCTTTCTCCTTTCGAAATATAAAAACTGAGCGAAGGAATCTCCTGATTGATATACCTAAGCCAGTGGTTCTCAGTTGGGAACACTGTTGCTCCCCAGGAACATTTGGAGACATTTGTTTGTTTGTTTGTTTTTTAGCTTTTATTTTTTATTATTAGCATATTCATTATTACAAATCATAATTTTTCTTTATGCCCTTTACCCATCCTATCATTCTCCAAGCCCCCACCCTCTCCCCCATCTCTAGTATCCTTAGGTTTGTTCTCTCCTTCTCAAAGTTCAACATATTGATGTGGTCTTTTCTTTCTTTCTTCCTTCCTTTCTTTCTTTCCTTCTTTGATTGCCACAACTTGGGGGAGATGCTACTGGAATCTAATGGGCTGAGGTCATGGAGCTGCTAAACATCCTACAATGCACAGGACAGCCCCCTACAACAAGGTATTACCTGGCCTAAAAGGTTAAACCCTGGTCTAAGGTGATGAACGTAGATTAGGATGTCAATTTTGCTTATGTTGTAATAGACACATTGAGGGTGTCAGATGTAGAAGTGGGTTTTCCTTAACAGAGATTTGCCTGATAAAAAAATTAAAAGGTCTGGGTATCCATGGAATGTTTCTCTGATACAGCATCTCCTTAAAAATTCAAAGAAACATAAAAAGCCAGAAGTGATTTTAGAGTGGTGTCTTAGATGGATAAAAATGGAAGGATTTTAACATATAACAAATATAGAAATTTGTTTTAATAAACAACAAAGCATTAAACAATTTTCTAGGCCCAAACACTAGACTATGAGGGTCATACCATTATTGGACACTATTTTTAAAAATTTTTATTGAATCAAAATTGATTATACATATTTTGGGGGTTCAACTTTGAGATATGTTGATCAAATCAATATTACTAGCATATATATTGTTATAAATCATAATTATTCTTTATGCCCCTTGTCCAATCTCTCCCTATCTCCCCTCCCTCCCCCCTCCCCCCTCTAATTACCCTAGATTTCTTCTCTCCCCTCCCCCCTCTAATTACCCTAGATTTCTTCTCTCCCTCTGAAAGAGTAATGGTTACTCTATTGATCTGTTGCCTAGATGATCTGTCTGATGCTGAGAACTGTGATCAGGTCCCCCAGTATTATCATAGAGCAGATGCTTCTTCTGTCACTCTGGAATGGGTTTTGTGGAGAGAGACATCCTCTTCTTTTTCTTTGGTCTCTGCTGGTGACTCTCCTTTTGTTAATGCACTCTAGTGGCTGGTGGACCATCTGCGTGGTGGTTGTGGCATCTAGCTGTTTTCACGGCAGCCATGGTTATTGTGATGGCTGTGGTGTGCCACCCATATGGAGGTGATGTTTTTGGCATGCTCCTTGGTGCTTGTGGTGTGCCTGGTTGTGGGAGGGTGGTCCGGTCCCTCATTCCATGTCTCACGTTCCTGGGCAGCCCCAAGGTGCTGGCAGTGTGTCTGAGCTGGAACTAATCTTTTTCCCTTTGTTTACATCTAAAGTGGGTGAACTTCCTGTTGGGATCTTGAGCTCTGTGGTTGAGCTAAATTGCTGTTTTGCTGCTGCTTCCCTAGGGAAAGCTTTTTGTTCGGCTCAGGTTATAATGGTTGACTTTATACGTACTTCTGGCTCTCCAGAGACCCAGTGCACCAGGGTTGTGTAGAAACACTAATCTGGGCCTGAGTCTCTCAATTAAACTGCACGCCAGGCAATTCTATATTCCTGATCAGTCTCCTCTGAGTGGTTCTACACTGATTGGAGGGCAGATCAGCTGTCCTTGCTGTGTCCTGGTGTTCCCCTGGTGGGCCCGTCTCCCCCACAACCCATGCTCCAAACACTTCCCCTGGAATGGGGCATGTGCCAGTCCCTTGTGATGACTCACTGGCCTCTGAGTGGCTCCTTTTCTTCAATTGTTGTGGCTCCTTGCTCCTATGTGGGTCCACGGGAACCCTATTAGTGGTCTTGCTGTCCCGGGGGCCACTGAGGCCCTCTTCTCCCCTGCTACCTCCAAGCAACTCCATCCGAAGGGCACAGCTGTGGCTTTTGCTGGCTCCTGCTCCATTTGCTCAACAGTTCCAGCCTTAAAGTGGCCGCAGCCCAAAATGGTCAGAGCGTTTTTTTCTTTCTCTCACTGTGGCTTCTCCTGCCTTCATGCACTCCGTAGGTCTCTCTTCCTCTTCCCCTGAGCTCTAGCAGCCCCAGCTTGGCTGTTGTTACTTTTTTACAGTTGTAAATTTGTTGATTTGTGGAAGAGAGTGACGCTGGGGACCGTCTATTCTACCATCTTGGCCGGAAGCCCCCTCTGATTTTTAAATTGTAAGACATGCTATCTCACCATAGGGGTGCCTGTTCCTCTCCTTCCCATGGCCTTGGGGGAAGGGGCTGTTCTGTCTTTTCCTCTGGGGTTGGTGATTTCATCTCCTCCCCTTCTTCTCCCTAAGGTTGGGATCTCTGCCCCTTCTCCATCTGCTCCTTGGGTCTGAAATCTCCATCGCCCATTCTTCCTTTTTTCTCCTCATTGGACACTTTTAAGAGGACTCATGCCTATATTCTTCCCCTTCCTGTTATGTCTTCTGTATCATCTCTTCCCACCTAGACCCCATGCCCTTCAGGCATCCTAGAAAGGAAAGCGTCAGGCAGGTCAGGGCCTGACCCACAGCTCTGGCATTCGGGTGAACGTGGGCAAGTTACCATCTAGTCTCTTTGGTTTCCTCGTCTGTTGAATGATGATAATCCTAACACCTGTCTTTTAAAGTGACTACATTTCCACATATGTATCTCTTGGTCATTTAAAATTCAATTGGTTAATGGACACAAAGAATGATTACATTTTGTATTGATGAATATGCTAATTATTCTGATTTGATCATCACATATTGTACACAGGTATTGATTGATATTCAACTCTGTACCCAAGAAATATGTATAATCAATTATGTTTAAATAAAATTTTAAAAAATCTTTTTTAAAAAATAAAATTCAAGAGACAAAAAAAAAGAACTTAAAACTCAATGGATTTTAATAGAGTGAGATTTTAATTAAAGGGGAACAAAAGGGCTTTAATCAGAAACTGGTGGCTATTTTGCATTGTAAAGCTTTCACTTATTTATAGATATACACATACAAAGAGACTAAATATGGAAGGAGAGGAATGTTGTGACCCAAAGAGCGAGTATTACAACTTCAGTGTTTTTAATTATGGATAACATTTAAGAGCATCAGACTGGTGGTAAAAACTACAGTAGCTAATATTCATCTATGGACAAATAAAAATGTTGTTATCTTTGCCATTCTGAACAACAAGAAAATAGATGAAAAATAAAAAGATAATTGTGGCATGCTTTTGAGAGAATCTTACAATTCACAAAATGCCCTGACACTATGTTATTTATTTATAGAATAATGTGGGAAAAACTAATTTTTTCATAATGACTGTTTTCTCCTAAGTGTCCCAAATAGTTGGCTTCTGGTAATAGAGCTCTATTGAACTACTGAGTGAATGTGTGGATTCTAAGAGCTCAAGAGGCAGTAATTATAGTCTGAAAACATCTAACTCACTAATGGTAGTGAGAAGTAGATGGAAGACATAACCTACATCTGAAGACAGCCTATCCATACCACCAACCTAATGCACTGGGAAATACTAAGTGGATAAGTTTCACTGCTGAAATTCATAGGGAGCCATATAAAGCCGATAAATCACATATAGAGGCTGTAAACTTGCCAGCAAATCAATTACAGTACCTTTGCAATTTTTCTCTCTGTTTGTAACTAAAATAACTACACTGGAGATTTTAAAAATAAGCCATCATTGACTGCTTAAAAATCGGTTCTTGAGATGGTGAAAGACACCCCAGTCACCATTCATTATCAAGGCCTTTATTATATCATTTAGAGCAGGCATTTGTCAAATGGGGAAAAAGAATCTCTACATATAAACATGACAATGCTAGCCCATTATCAGTAAGGCATACATTTTGAGCTGTTTTTCTAGAAGTTAATATGAGTTTGTATTGAGCAAGCCATAGTTCTTGCCTAGCTTCAAGACACAACAGGACTAAGAACATGATGTATTTATGGAGAAGTTTATCTTTTCATCATACATAATAAATAGGGGGCTAATACTCTGGCTTTTATCCATGTCATTTGCATTTCCTACATTTTCTGTTAGCAATTCTGATATACTTAGAACCAATGAAAAAGGATTCCAGTTGTTAGATATATAATGTTTCTTTGGATCATAGAATCTTAGAGCTTGGCAAAGCCTTAGAAATATCTAGTACCAGCCTATATTTTGCAAATGAGAAAGCTAAGACTTAGAGAGGTTAAGAGACTCATCCAAGTACATGTAGCTAAACTGATGGCTTATCAGATCTAGAATTCAGTCTTCCAAGCTGTCAGTTCAGTGATATTTCCATCATAGCATACTGCCCTGTGGTCATATTTTGTTTACTACTACCTGTGCAACACAAAAAGATCTCATGTCAACTTAGCAAGAGTACAAATATTAGTAGAGATGCTCTGTTAACGTCTTCAAATAAGCCTGCAAGAAATGAGGCTTCACGTTCATCTCAATGCTTACACCATCCCAGAATTACCAGTTCTTTCATCACTACCCAGTGAAATAATGCATCAAGAGCCATGTGTCCACTTGAATTCCATTGCAATGAATTGAATTGTGTCCCTCCAAAGTTTAATGTATTGGAGGCTTAGTCCCCACTGTGACAGTGTTAAGAGGGTGAGAAATGGTATTATGGTAATTGAAAGGTGAGGCCTTGAAGAGGTGATTATATTGTAGGAATGGATTAATAATGGTGGTAATGGGCATGGTTCTGAGGGCTTTAAAAGGAGAACATGTAAGGGTCTCTCTCTTTCTCTGATCTGCCATTTTTGTAATGTGAGACCCCTGGGTCACTGTTGCCATCACCAAGGCCTTCACCAGATGTATTCCCTGGACATTGGACTTCCCAGCTTCCAAAACTGTAAGCAATAAATTTCATTTTCTTGCAAATTACCAAGTTCCAAATATTTTGTTATAAGCAACAGAAACAGACTAATACACTCATCATTCAAACTTGTATATTTCCTCACATGTCCTGGGCATTTTCACATTCTCAAAGCTGACTGAAAGGTGTATACTTGGGCAGAAGGCCATCTACCAATCAAATAGCACATTCACTGATTTTTAAAATTCAAATCTAGAATACTCACCTCTTGTTCTCTAATAATCATATTTCTCAAAACTTCTGTTTAGCCCAAAAACAATTTTATGTGTATTAAGAATATGCCTGTACAAGATCTTGGCATTTCACTACAGAAGACAAAGATGTGAATATGACTATGAGGTGAACAAATGGAATTTGACCAGCCTAAATGCAAATTAAGAGAAAAGTCACCCAGAGAAAGGCATCTTTCATAATGTCAAAAATACAATGACAAACTGAGGTGTGGGTTGAGTAGATATGTAGATGGAGTCTAACATTGCAACAGAAATGGCAGGGGGTGAGGAGGATGGGAAGTGCAAAATAGCGTATTACTGGTCCAAATTATCCATTTCTCTCTGTATCCATACCCTCTGCCTTGTAACTTTGCAGTCCTTTTCAACATGGGTGGAGCATAATCCCTCACCCCTGGGTGAAATGCCAAAGCCAACGGGACATAGCAAATGTGACACGGAATCTTAAAAAGTGCTCAGAAAATTGGCCACACTCATTCTTGTGCTTATGCTTTTTCCGTGAGAAGGACATTCCTAACCTAGCCTGCTATTCTCAGGGGGAGGATAAGAGACATGTGGAACACAGTTGCCTCAGCTAAGGTGTCCCAACCTGTCCAGCCTACAACAAAGCCCCAGCCAACACACAGAGGCATGTGGTATAATGAGTAATGATTTTGATATTTTAAGCCTCTGAGTTTTGGAGTAGTATGTTATAGCTACCTAATATATAAAAAGTGGTTCATCATGATTTGAAGTTATCATATTCATAGAACGGAATATCTATCATATTCATAGAGGAATGTCAGGAAGTAGCTGAGCATCTCGAAGGGCAAGAGTAGCCCTTCAGATGGGGAAACTCATAAGCCTTAAGCAGGCTTTTTGTCTAGCAAGGAAGCTGGATTGGGGGTAAAGAGTGGAGAAAGATGTTCTAGGATGAAGGATGGCACTAACTTGATTGGATAGGCTTTTTAGGGCCAGTACTGGAACAAGGAGTTTCTCTTCTGAAATCAAGGGGTTTGACATAGGCAGTGGAGTTATCAGAGTTGGGAAGGCTTGGCACACAGAAGGTGCTAAGTGATTTTGTGTGAGTAAACGAATGAAAGATTCAGTGTAAGAAATCAAAGTCTAAAGCAAGATCAGACTAGCGGTTGGTCAAAACAAAGAATTGGAGCAGGAAGCTGCAAGAGCTAAAATATGGGTGGGGCGGTGTTATGGAGAAAAATTCAGTCTGCTCCTAACAAGAGTAGGCACACGCAGGATGAAGGAATGCAATTAGGAGGGTGCAGGTGGATGTCTATAAGAATAGCACTGTTAATGAGGCTCATGTGACAGAATGGCAGGGGAGACCATTTGAGACTTCTTCCTGTCTCTAGAGATTATAGACTAGAGATTGTAGAATACAGTAGAAATTATAGCTGAGATCAAAACTTGTTTAGAACACCTTCTGAAGGATATAGAAAATGGGCTCCTCCTGTACCAACAGGCCCAAGAGCCAGGGCTGCATAATTGCTGGGATACTGCTCACTTGGAGCAAAGGAGCTCAGAAAAAAAGTGGATGTGGATGTGGTAGAAGACTCCAGCTAAAAGTCAGGTGGGAGATGTGCTGAGTCTCCCACGTAAGCTGCTTGGAAGTGATTCCTTCATCAGTGGGGATGTGGGGGTCATTGCCTGCCCACACTGAGCCTTTTGACAACATAATGATTCCTCAGTAAAAAACTAGGCAATGGGCTCAACCGACTTGCTACTGGTGGTCACATAAAGAAATAACTTTTCCCACTCACTGTTCCTTGTCTCAACACCTGAGGCTGGGTAACCTGCTAAAAAGAGGGAAATAGAGTCAGGCAGACCATAGACCATGCCCCTCCCTCAAGCCTGCAGAGCAGTGGATCACAACTCTACCATGCCCAATGCCCTCCTCTCTGGTTTTTGTGTGTGTGTGTGTGTGTTTTTTTCAATTGTGGTAAAATATACATAATGTAAAATTTACCACCTTAACCATTTTTAAGTATATAGTTCAGTAGTGTTAAGCACATTCACGTTGTTGTATAACCAATCTCCAGAACTCTTTTCATCTTGCAAAACGGAAACTTTATGCCTGTTTACTAGCTCCCCATTTCCCCCTCCCACCAGTCCCTGGAAACCACCATTGTACTTTCTGTTTCTATGAATTTGACTACTTTAGATACCTCATATAAGTGAGATCATAAAGCACTTGTTTTTTTTTTTGTGACTGGCTTATTACACTTAGCATAATGTCTTCAAGGTTCTTTAGTATCATAGCATGTGTCAGAATTTCTTTCCTTTTTAAAGTTTTTAATATTTATAAAATTCATTTATCAAATTTATTTTATTTTATTAAATTTATTTATTATTTTAATTTAATATTTATTATTTAATAATCTTTTCTTTTTAATATTTCATTGTATGTATATATCACATTTTATTTATTAAGCCATCCACCAATAGAAACTTGGGTTGCCACCATCTTTTGGCTATAGTGAATAATGCTGCTACAAATATGAGTGTACAAATATCTCTTCAAGACCCTGCTTTCAATTCTTTTGGGTATATACTCAGAAGTAGAACTGTTGGATAATATAGTAGTTGTATTTTTAATTTTTTGAGGAACATCCACCCTGTTTTTTAAGAAACATTTTATATTGTCCCCTTCGCTATACCGAAATGAAATTTATAGGACATATAATCTATCTTCACAGGTAATTTTTAAAAATCTATGTAATATCCTATGATCTAAAGGAGAAATAAAGGGATAGTAATCCATGATATAAAATATATTTCAAATGTAAATGTTTGGGCATGACCACACTAAAAAGAGTCAAATGCTAACTCCTACTGATAATAAATAAGCTTGGATTTAAAAGAAATATGAAACTTTAAATGCATATTACTTAGTGAAATCCTATCTGAAAAGGCTACATACTATGTATTAGTCAGTGTTCTGATTCCAACTCTATGACATTTTGGAAAAGGCAAACCCAGGGAGTCAGTGAAAAAATCAGTGGTTGCTAGTGGTTGGGGGACGATGGGATAAATAGGTGGAGCACAGGGAATTTTTAGGGCAGTGAAACTATTCTGTATGATAGTGTAATGGTAGATTCATGCCACTATATTTTTGTCCGAATCTATAGAGTATGCACTATGAATCCTAATATAAACTATGGACATTGAATGATAACGAGGTGTTAAGGCAGGTTTAATGATTATAACAAATACATGGCACTGGTGCAGGATGTTGAAGGTGGAAGAGACTGTGTAGGGGAGGGTGTATATGGGAACACTGTACTTTTTGCTCAATTTTGCTGTGAACCTAAAGCTGTTCTAAAAAATAAAGTCTACGTTAGTAATAGCAATTTTAAATGTCAAGAGCCAAAACGAGGTAATTTTCAATTATTAAAAAGAAATAAGGCAATATTCAATTGAACACTTGAAACTTTTAACATTTTTTGACATTTTGAAATAAATAAAGGCTAAATAGTTATATTTATGCATATTGTTGGGATCTCCATAATAGGGACAGGTACATACGCAGAGTGATTCTTGTATGATGTGTTGGTCACACAAATGTTACTGGCATTACGATTAGTGGCATGATTTTCCAGACTGGAAAACAATTACTAGTAAAACTCCAAACAAAATAATTTCAATTTTTTCTCAGTGTATTTGGTAGTAGCATTTATATTCCTGAAAAATACAGTGATTAGTAAAATAATGCAAAATACATTTTAAATTAAAAAAACAGAATTATAGTCTACATTTGATAATTATTAATAAGTCTTTACCATCATGAATGTCCAGTGGGACATTTAAAATTAGTGCAGGAAGTAAGATAATTTTTCTTAGATCAGGTTTGTCCCACACACTGTATCATTTCTGACCTCCCCCCACTAGTCAGTAATGCCTCCCCCCAAATTGGGACCATACTTTCACAAATTTCCTTTAGAATAACAATTGTCTCAAATGATGTCATTTAAAAATAATCAAAGTAAAAGTCCCTTAAAAACATGATATTTAAACAAAATACTTCCATTTTTTATGTTTCTCAAAATAGGACACATGAATTAAGCTGAAGAACCAAATAGAAAATACACAACGATGGTAAAGATTATTTGCAATATGCACTGAATAAGTATATAAAGTTGATCTCTGTGTGAAATTCACATTTAAGGGCTGGCGGTTTAGCTCAGTTATCTATCTACCTACCTATCTATCCAGAGACGGAAAGAATTATAAAACAAATGGGGAAGAACTTTAACTAGTGAATCTAGATAAAGATCACATGGGAATTTTTCATACCATTAACACAACTCATATAAAATTAAAATTATTTCCAAATAAAAAGTTTTAATAAGAAGGACTTTTAAAAGATATTCTTTATACTGGGCATTGAACTTCAGTTGCCTCAAAAGTCTTATCTTGTCTGGCTTTCATCATATATGAGCTAAAATTATTAGTAATGACACAAAGAATCAATAGCAGTGTCAAAGAATTGTAAAAATATAAATAACCTGTTTTAAATGATGCAAAATTCACTTAGCATCTGTGGATTTGAAACAGGATTCACAAAAAAAAAAATCACACTCAAAAGATACATCTAATTTTTACACCAGTGAATCCTGTTTCAAATCCACAGATGCTAAGTGAATTTTGCATCATTTAAAACAGGTTATTTATATTTTTACAATTCTTTGACACTGCTATTGATTCTTTGTGTCATTACTAATAATTTTAGCTCATATATGATGAAAGCCAGACAAGATAAGACTTTTGAGGCAACTGAAGTTCAATGCCCAGTATAAAGAATATCTTTTAAAAGTCCTTCTTATTAAAACTTTTTATTTGGAAATAATTTTAATTTTATATGAGTTGTGTTAATGGTATGAAAAATTCCCATGTGATCTTTATCTAGATTCACTAGTTAAAGTTCTTCCCCATTTGTTTTATAATTCTTTCCGTCTCTGGATAGATAGGTAGGTAGATAGATACTGAGGGATATTTTCTAGATCATTTAACAGTAAGCTTCATAAGTTATGCCCCTTTACCCCTAGATACATAAATGTGTATTTTCTAAGAACAAGAATATTCTCTTACATAATCGAGGTATCAAAATCAGGAAATTTAACATTGACACAACACTATTATTTAACTATAATTCATATTTCTATTTTGCCAATTGAATAATGTCCTTTACAGCAATTCTTTTAAAGTCCAGGATCCCGTCCAAGGCTGCATACTACATTTTGTTTTCGTGTTGCTTTAGTCTCCTTTAATCTCCTTTTTAAAAAAAAAAAAAAAAGTCCTACAGCTTTTCTTTGTCTTTTATGAAACTGATATTTTTGAAGAATTATTGAATGACCCTCCATCTGGGTTTGTCTAACATTTTCTAATGATTATATTCAGATTATGTGTTCTCTGTACATCCCATCAGGAGGTACATGTTATTGTTTTGTCCCATTACTAGTGACAGACAATATCTTCACCAGAAAAAAATGATCTAGGAAAAGCTAGCTCACTCAAATCAATAAAACAGACTGCTCAATTTTGGTGCTTTTTCATAAATAAGCAAAACCGTAAGTTGATTTGACTTAAATGTAGTATTTTATTTAAAAAGAAAGTCAGTTCTTAGTCAACATAACTTATTGGATATCACCTTTATTTACACAATCGGAGAGTTTTGAATTCAGATTTAAATTATGTCAAAAATTGATGTGCCTGGTGACGTATCCTGTCAAAGGCCTGGCTGGAACTTAGCTGGTTGCCAAAGGATATTGCTTTACAGTCAGTGTGCTTGGGAATCGCATGCATCAGAAGGAAAGGGGACCACCTCATGAGCCTGGGTATTGGGTCTTTGCGAAGAGTTAGCTGCAAAATGCTTTCCTACAGCTCAATGAAATGAAAAGGATGAGATTCATTTTTCTCTCATTTTGCTTCCATCTGATTTTGTTCTGCTAGCAAAGTACTTGAAGTAAAGCATCTATTAATCTTGGAACAACCACTGAATTTAATTACCATGTCTAATGTTAGCTTGTACAAAGTGTTATAGGGATATGTTTTCTTCCATAAGAAGTACAGTACAATATGTTCTTCTATTTCAAATCCATTTCACTTAATTCTAGTGCTTTGACAGGAAAAAGCAATACTGCTGCCGACCTTCATATTCAGGCTGCTATCTCTCTCTGAATTACACACCTGAGAAAAATCACATCCCACTTGCCTTCATCCCAACATGCTGCTATATAGAACTATTTTTGTTTGTTCCCCCCCCGAAAAAAAAATACAATGAGGAGAGCATGAATAATTGTTACATTCCAAGAAACCATGATGAATTTTATCAGTGTACAAAGTATATTGCAGTGAATTTACCAGGGGTCTTTATTCTGAGCTCACGTATGTTCTGCAAAGCTGTCATATTAAACTGCTCATAGAGTGATGCTGAGTGGTTCATTCCATTTCCTTGTACGGCTATTCACCTTTTTGGTGCATGGGTGGTGCGTGGGTATTAAACTCCACATACTGTGATGGGAATCTACACAAAGTTTATACGTTTCTGCACATTTTTAGGAGAAGCAAATAGAGATGAAAACAACGTCATATTGATTCTTTCTGGAGTCTCTTGGAGGCTATTTAAAACCGGAAGGTTATTTGATGGGATATTGAGTAACAGGTACAGGGGCTACATGTACATGAAAAACAACACTATTCACGGTTGGGAAATGATGGCCGTCCATCTTCCTGAAGGAGGGAAGGAAAGAAATTTAATTTAAAGCACAGAGAGGTATTTAGGGTACTTTAAAAACAACAACCACACTAAATTGTTAAAATTTTTCAAACAGGATCTTTTCTCTGGAGAATCTAAGAAGGGAAGATGACTCCCATGCATATTTAAGATCCTAATCACAAAGATGGGCTACGACGCATCTCAAACATGTTTTTAACCTTCGAGACGTTAGTGCAAAGAGGTGATCTTATGAGGTCAAGTCAGAAACAGTCATTTCAAACAAGAATAACAATCTTTTTTTCACCATTAACCATACTCTTCTGGGTTTTCTGTCATACTTAAACGTTCTTACAATTATTGAAGTTGGTTTTATATTATAATAAGATATATCATTCTTCATTGTCACTCCTGTCTAATAGAAACTGTTGTACATTTCTGACTGGAACCATACACATTGAAGCTTTTGAACTATGACAATAAACAATAATAAAAAGTAATGAGAATCATCCTATACTTGAGCTATGATGATGACAATCATACATATTTTAATGATTATATTTTTATTATTTAAATTCTCAATATTCTATTGATATACTTCCTTTCTGATCCTATTTCTACCTGCTCACTTTCATAGCCCCTACTTTCCTGCCCAAGTAACCAAACCCCTCCTTTCCCCATCATGGGCCTTTGCTGCCGCTGCTCCTTCCATCTGGAAGACTCTCTTTTGTCTTGCAGCCATAATTCCTTTTTCACCACCTATCTTCAGAGCTCTAAATCCTCCTCATCCTTCTGGACTCAGTTTAAATGCACCTCCCTGACTTAACGTAGCCTCCCCCTTCACGATTTCTCCATAATCTTTTTTTTTTTTCCTTTTTGTCTTTTTTTTACTGACCGGTAACGGGATCGCAACCCTCGGTGTTGCGTCCACACCGCGCTCAGCCAGTGAGCGGGAAC
>NW_007726907.1:388147-428435 GCF_000696425.1 Galeopterus variegatus | reverse complement strand
TTTTTTTTCTTTTTTACTGACCGGTAACGGGATCGCAACCCTCGGTGTTGCGTCCACACCGCGCTCAGCCAGTGAGCGGGAACCGGTCTCCACATGGGATCCGAACCAAGCGGCGCACTCTCCAGTGCACCACCGGGCCGTCCCTCTCCATAATCTTTTAATTACATCCTTCTGGTTATACATCTTCTGCTCTGTATTTTGTGCCTTTTGTTCATTCACTTATGCAACAGTTATTTATTAAATGACTCTTCTGTACCAGGTGACATGTGCCAGGGACGGCTATAAATAAGACACCCTGTGGATCTGGGTTTTGGGGAGGCCCACATTCTCTCAGAAAATACCATTTAATAACATGTGGGATCCCGGTTTGAATTCTAGACCATAAAAAAGACCTTAGTGAAAAAAATTAGTGCAATTTGAATTAGGCTCTGCAGTTTAGTTAATAGTGTTGTACTAGTATTAATTTCCTGGCTTTGATCATCGTACTATGGTTATGGAAGATGTTAATTAGGGAAAGCTTGGTATTGGCATATGGGAATACTCTATACTATTTTTGTAACTTTTCTGTAAGTCTAAAATTAGTTCAAAATGCAAAGTTTGAAAGCATCAGACAGCACATTAATGTTAATGGATACCTTTCAGAGGTAAGTAAGTGGAGACACATTACACAGTGGCCAAAATAGGATTATTCTGGATGATGTGATTTAAATGTTGTAATCATCTGTAATACCCCTTTATCCAGTCTCAACTGAAAGCATCCACCTTTAGTATCACCCCACATATCTATCCAATTAGTCTGCTAGGTGTTATACTGCTTACCATCATTACAGTATCTAATTTTAGTAATTTTATTTGGTTATATTACATGAGTTTGAAAAAAGCAAAGAAAAAGCTCAAAAAGTTTTGAAATCACTGCCATCTGCTCCTAAAAGTGCTATATATTTTTTTCCTGATTTTCACTGTCTACCAGACCAAAAATATGTTTGACATCATCATGTCATTCTAACTCCAGTGATAAGAAAGCTTACCACTCATCAATTTTAAAAATGTTCCAATATTTTTGGTATTTAAGTGTGAGAAACCAGTTTGTCTGACTCCAAACACAAATAAAAGCAAAACACATCACTTATCCACCCTTCCCCCAATTTGTCTTATCTCCAGTCTCTGGAAATAGAATTTTAAAAATAGTCCTCACCACAATGTGGAAAATACTTTTGGTTTCCAATTATCAGTTGCCAAAGAGTTGAGGGTGTATTCTGACAGAACTGCAAAAGCTAAGATTTTTCCAGCTTGAGGCTGTTAAAAAGTAAACGGAGGCACAATAAATTTTTAAGAGTTTATTTGCACAAACAACAATTCATGAATTGGGCAGCACCAAACCAGAAGTGGTTCAGAAGTCCCACCAAGGGAATGCAATGGGGAGGTTCTTATAAGACGCACACAGAAGTAAAGCAAAGGAAATATTTGATTGTTTATGTTTATACACGTGCTTTTTTTTTTTTTTTTTTGGTCTATCCCATTGGAAAGTCCCTAGTTATGTAATTATAAGTTTGTTGGCTACATCTGATTGGTTAAGCTTAAGTTATGTTTTTCTTTAATATAGGTTTTTACAATAAATAGCTCAAGTTAAGTTTTACTTATGTTTGCAAATAAAGCAAGGTTTAGGTTACTTATGAAGCCTGGCTGGTTTTGCCTGCTTAGGGATTCTTCAGGCCTGGTCTCTATTTTAATTTACTTTAAGAAGGCTAACATTCTTCAGATTGAATCAGATGCCAAAAATGAAGGGAAATTCAAACTAAGCAAGAAGTGATTTCCATCTGGACTTCTACTAAATGAAGTTAAATCATAAAATTTATGAAAATTTTTAATTATTTTTAAAACTGTAAGATGTTGGTTGCAGTTGTAAGCAGCCAAACATCAACTTAGCTTGAGCAAAGTTAGTCTCTACTTTTTAGTAGGGAATTATATAACCTTCAAATCTCAGTTATGAATCTGTACATTTTGGTTTCCATTGTAGGTCAGAGTTCCTTGAGACATAACCTAACCTAGAATTAGAATTTTGTTCCAATTTACATATATGAGGAAAGGAACTTATACTACCATCCAAGAATTCTACAATTTCACTTAACCTTTCTATTCATACCAACGCTGCTTAATTTTACTCTCCTAATCATACCCATTCTAAAAATTATTCTTCAACAATAGTGCTTCAGATTATTATTAAATGATAGGTGGTCATTTGGAAGAACTCTTCTTCCTCCTCTTCTTTCTCCTCTTTTTTCATATTTCTTCTCTTTGTTTCTTTCCTTCCTTCCTTTTCCTCCTCCTCTTCCTCCTCCTTCTCTTCTTTCTCCTCTTCCTCTTCTTCATTCTATTTACTCATTTAGATCCTTGAATCTTTTCTTCGGTCTGTATTGATGTATCTCAGTGATTTTGTTTATTTTCTTTCCCAGAAATCTTTTCACTTTATTTTGTATATTTTCTCTCTCTCTCTCTCTCTCTCTCTCTCTCTCTCTCTCTCACACACACACACACACACAGATTTAGCTCCATTATCAAAGTTGCATGATATTTGCATATCATTACCTGATAATGGACTTGCCAGAATATATAAAGAATTCTCACAACTCAATAATAAAAAGGAAAGTAACCTAATTAAAAAGAGCAAATTTGAATAGACATTTCTTCAAAGAGGATATACAAGTGACCAATAAGCACATGAAAAGATGCTCAACATTATTAGTCATTAGGGAAATACAAATCAAAACCACAATGATTTCATACCCATTAGGATGGCTATAATAAAAATGATGTAAAATAAGTTCTGGCAAGAATTTGAAGAAATTGGAACCCCCATACATGGGAATGTAAAATAATGCAGCTGCCTGGTAAAACATTTTTGCAGTTCCTCAGTATGTTAAAGAGTGCCATATCCCCTAGCCATCTCACTTCTAGGCATTTCTCGGGAGAAATGAAAACATACATCCACACAAAAACTTGTACATGAATATTCATAGCAGCATTATTCATAATAACCCAAAAGTAGAAACAACCTAAATACTCATCAAGTAATTGATGGATAAATATAATGTTATATATCCATACAGTGGAATATTATTCAGCAATAAACAAGAATGATGTACTGATAAATTCTACAATATGGAGGAGCTTTGAAAACATTATGCTAAGTAGCCAGTCACAATACAACACATATTGTATGATGCCATTTACATAAAATGTCTAGAACAGGCAAATGTTTAGTGGTAGAAAGTATATTGTTGGTTGCTTAGAGCTAAGGGGAGGAGAGGAGGGGTTGAGGATTGGCTACTAATGGGTATGGGCTTTCTTTTGGGAGGGACAAAAATGTTCTAAAATTAGATTGTAGTAAGAGCTTCATACATAACCCCGTGACTATACTAAAAACCACTGAATTAAGTTCCTTAAGTGAGTGAATTTTATGGCATATTAGTTATATCTCAATAAAACTATTTTTTTTTAATTTCATAATGGACACCAAGTCAAATTTTTCAGACCTATTTATGTCCACCCTCCCTTTCCTGCCATCTTCTCATTACTAAATCCCCTTCGATGCTGATATATTTACTCATTGATTAGTGTATTTTCACATTAATTTGCTCATGATGTAATTAATTAGAATCTGTTGTTAGTAAAACTGGGCAATTCAAACATAATTCAGATAAGACATGCACTCAAATAAATCTACCGTAATAGAAAGGGTGGTATATGCTATAATTACAATCTTATGAATGTTCAGAGAAGGGAGACATTGTTATCAGCTGACTAATCAGGCTTCATTGAGGAGACAATATTTGAGGTGGGATTTGAAGAATGTGTAGAATTTTGACATGCAGAAATATGGGCAAAGGCTGAGGGTCTGCAAGGGCAAAAGGCCAAAATTTAGGAAACCTAGAATGTGTATGACAAATGAATCTTTGGCTGGAGAATAAAATATGTCTAAAGAAGTGGCATTAAGTTTGAAAGGTAAGGTGGGGCCAGATTATAGAAAGAGTTTGGGTTTTAAACTAAGGAGCTTGAACTTTATTGTTATATTTTTAAAAATGAAAGTGTTTTGATTAGTCTAGTGTTATGACAGTTGTGTTTCCAGAATATCGACCAGACTGAGGACATTAACTGATGAGAGCAGAGAGACTGTGGAGGTGGGGAAACCTCCTAGGTGGCTTTTCCCCTAGCCTGGTTTAGCAATTAATAGAGTATGGGCTCGGATAGCGATGATGACAATAACAGTAAGGGAATGAGTGCAACAAAAATTGAGAAAGCAGAACTGACATGTTAGGGTGAGGTTTCAAGGCTGGTTGGGGTTTTGGTTGAGGCATCAGTAGAGCTTTCTGAAGAATAGAAGGCTTGGTTCAGCTTTGGATTCTGAACATTGAATTGAAATACAGAGGAGACATTCAGGTGGACATATCCAGGAGACAGTTGTAAATATGGAAGTAGAACTTACGACAAAGGCCAGGGCTGAAGCTACACATTTGGGAATGCCATTGAGGCAAGAGCAAAAATAAGGTGTTGAATAAGATATGAAGAAATATAGAGAGAAAAAAGAGAAAAAATGCAAATACAACATTCTTGAGGAATACCTGTATTTAGGAAGACGTAGAAAAATTAGACAGCAAACGGATGGCCTTAACAAGAGGAGGAAATTCAGGAGAGGATAGAGTCATGTAAGCCAAAGGAGGAAAGTTTTAAGAATGAGTCAAGGAGAATGATAATGTAGAAAACTGTGTTTCCTGATTAAGAGATATTTAGGGGTAACATCCAAGAAAGTGGTTGTAGCAATGTGGTCAGGGTTTTAGGTAACAAGGATTGGGAAGTGAATGGTTGGAAAGGAAATAGTGTTACTAAAAATGGAATACTCTTCAAGAGGCTTAATTCAATAGGATGAAAGCAATGATCTAGCAGAGGGAGAAATTGATTGTTCTGGAATGAGGAACTTGCTGGTGAATTTGGAGCTTTGAGGGGAGGCGACAAGGACACATATGGAGGTATGAGCCTTAGCTCCCTTAGCAAGAAGGAAGAAACCTTTCCCTGAGGTGTAAGGGAGGGAAAATATTGAAAGTGGTGAGGATTCAGAGAAAGTGTGTGGTAGAGTGGAGGAAAGCTGAAGAAGCTAATGGCATATCATTTCAGTCCTATTCCAACAAAGTCAGATAAGAATGGACGTGTTGGGGGAGACAGGAAAAGCAGGGGAAGAATTCAGGGCTGGACACTGTGGAGATTGGCAATGATATTTATAAAAGGCCTGCTAGAAAACAGAGGACGGCAGCACACATTAATTTATAGTAAATCATTTTCTAGGCTTGAAGACTTTTCTAGCCACCCTGGGCATATTATTTATGATTTTCCTACAATTCTGTTATTTCCTTTCTAATGAATTTTAAGCAAGTTTACATTTACTCTAAGAAATAACCACTGGCATTTTCTCATCAAAGTCTAAATGAATCCATTCCAGTCTGGTTTGCAACCTTCTCTATCCTTGGGCTTACTTTAGCTTCACAGCTGTTGGCCATATCTCCCGATTTCCTTCCTATGAAGAATTGTGCTAATGCACTGTTTCAGCCTTGTTCTATTCATTCACTCAAAAATGTATTAATGAAAAGGGAAGTTTCCTTTTCTTCTCTCCTATAAACAGGAAACAGGCTTTCCTATGATGATAAAGACTGAGTTGAAGAGTAAATTTTTGTTCATGGAGGACCTGTAATGTGGCAATGACAGGGGAGGGTGGAGTGGAGTAGAGCAGGGAGATAGACGAATAGTCAAATATGAAGAAATTCAACTTGATTTTGCTTTTTTTCTCAATAAAGTCTTTCTCCATAAATTAAGCTTCACTGTATTTCCTCTCTGGTCCTTTGCTTTATATTCTCCTCAGTGAGATCACCATCCATGCTGATGCTTCTATTACCCTGGTCTCTCTTACACTGGTTCCCTAAACCCCAATAATCTCCATCTTCATTGCATTTTATTTATCCACTATACTTCTGAAATTGCCATTTCTCAAAGTTTCTAAGAATTCAAACTCTCAAATTCCCTCCACTGGCTCTATAATTCCCTTCCCTACATCCTCACACATAATGAGCCTGAGCTTTAATCTCCTCATGATACTTCCAGGCCTTCCATCCTTTCCAATTCTTCTACCTTGCCACGCCAACTTTTAGTTAGCAACTTCGGTTGAGCATGTCCTAGGTGCAACCTCCCCAAATGTGTAATGCTTTATCCCTTTAATCTCTGCATGTGTGTGTGTGTGTGTGTTGTTCTTTTGTTTTTTTTTTTTGTTTTTTGTTTTTGTTTTTGGTTTTGGTTTTTGGTTTTCCCACTCCACTGACTATATTACCAAAGGGCTCAACACTTAGTTGGATCCACCACAATTCATGCTATCTAGTCTTAGGTAAGTCTTAACTGCTGTATAGAAACCTATTTATTTTCCGCTCAAATGAGAGGTTCTGAAGTGCCTCCACAAAGCTTCAATCCGACCCCATTTTCACTTGCACTAGGAATAATGCCTTGAAACCACAAAGGTTAATCCTTTTGAGCACAGTCCCCACTTCCTTTCTCTCCACTTCAAACCCTCTCTGTATCACTTTTTTCCTGTTCCTAAGGAAGAAGCAGCTCTGCTTGCTGCCACTCTTGCCCTCCTCTAATCCATCATGGAAAGAGATAATCTGCCTAAAGGACAACACGGATTCCTTGCTCAAAAAATTTTAATGGTTTCTCACTAAATTTGGAGTAGAGTGAGAATACATTAGCCTGCGGTTTAAGGCCCTACACAAGGTGGCCAAAATTTACCATTCCAGAAAAGTCTCATATTATTCCCCTATATAACATGTCCTAAGTTGCCATCAAACTAAACAAGTTGTCTTTTCCCAAAGGTGCTTTGCATTCTATGCCTGGTAGAGTCAAGGTATGGTCTTCAATTTATGTAATTTGAGTTTAAAATCCTAACTGCCACTTGTCAGCTGGGTGACTTTGGTTTCCCTAGTTACTTGTGGGAATCAAATAAAATGATTGTTGCAGCACTTGAGAAACTGCATGCTGCTACTAAAATTCAACAAATATTCATTTAGCACCCACTACTTGCCAGGCATTAGTACTGCTGCTGTTCACTTTCCAAATGAACATTATAGATATACTTAAGAAGACAAAACCAATCTGCATCCACTGATCAATACAAACAAAATCAACTAGGAGAATTGAGATATAAAGAAAACCATATAAGCTTGAGGTCTGGCAAACATTGTTTTTGAAAAACATCGTTTTCAGATGGGCTGATGGTCAGTTTCAGCTCAGAACCATTTTTCTTTAGATTACATGTTGCCGTTACTGCTTTTCTGTCATCAAGATCAATTCAGATCAATAATTTAAATAAAAGAATTCTGAACACTTATTAGAAATAGGAATATAATCTTTCATTTTTTCATTCCTCGGGATATGAATCTCTGAAAAAAAATCTTAGAAAAAAAATGTATTGCTTTAAGTAAGCCCCTGTCTTGAATCTCTTCAATCCATGCCAGATGGGATGTTCAGGAGCAGATTGTACAAGCAAGCTTGCAATGGAACATGGCCTTGTAAATATAGTTTCTCTTGATGATGGCTGTGACTCTACTTGGTATAAGAGAAGACCTTACTGAAAAGGTTTTTTTTCATTATAGTCACCAATACAAAAAGCACACACAAAAAAGTACATTTTCTCCAGTACTGACAGACTTGTTGTGCCAGTGCCAGTAGAATGACTGTTGATTCCCAGAGATTTTGGGGGTGGGGGGGAGTAAGGGAAGCAGGTGGACAAAAATCTACCCAGTGAACAAGCTGTTTCTCTTTCTCTCTCCCCACCTCTCTTTTTAAAAAAAAATCCAAAATAGAAATTTCAAAGCTTAAAAAACTTCAAGGCAATTTAATTTAAGTTGCTTCCCATGACTTTAAACACTGAATGTTCACACCTACGTCAGTACTACATTGAGAACCTCCCACTCAAAGACTGTATTTAGGAAAGAAAGGATGCTGTGGTCTGAAACGAGACCTTGATTTGAGGGATCTTCAGTTCTTAGATGAGTTCTTCAGCAAGACTTAAGAGTTCAACAGATTTAATTCTTACTCCTCTGTGGAGAATCAGGTCAACATTTTCAGGAGGATTTTCTTTAGGGTTAATTATGGGAGATAAAAATATTTATTATAAGATAAACACAGTAAAATCCTTGTATAACCTACTTCATCATTCACATATGTCCTGATTCATACAATAGGTTTGTTCCTAAGAAACTAGATAAATATTGAATTTCAGCCTTTAGGACTCTCCTGATATAATCCTGAAGAACAGACATTGCTATTTCTCTCCACACTTACGCACTGACAACAACCCATGCCCCATTTTTCTTAACAGTGTTTGACCTTTATTAGTTTTCACTATATGTAGTGCAGGTTTACTGATCATTCCTTTTCTGGGCAAGTAAATTTTGGTTTTAGTATTTAAGCCATAACATGGCCAACTTGCATATCTGGCATGTTATTTCACACCCCACCATTTTCATGTTTTTTACTTAAGCCAAGCCAGGTGAGTAGGCGTTATCCAAGATAAAATCTTGCTGACTTCTTTTCCCCAAAGAAAAGCTAGCGAACAGAAGGTGATAAATGCTATGCTTCCTACTCAGACTCTGTCACATAAGATGTCAGTTCTTTATTTTAATTATATTCTTTGCCAGCACAAAGAGGCAAGTAATTTTGCTGCATATTATCCTACCTTTGTTAGAGTTCCTTGCAAATAGCAGCAGCAGGTCTTTCATTTGTTGTTTCAGAACTGGTCTTAAGATCCAATTCCAAGCCAATCTCTTGGCATTCTGGAGAAAGAAGCAAATTATTCATTGTCAAAAAGGCAGACCAGTTACTGAAATGCAAGATAGGTATGAAAAATGAAACACCTTTCTGAAACAATATAGCAATTGAGGACAGTTTTTTACTTTCTTTTTAAGAGCAAAACCCACACACTCCACTCAAGTAGCAGCATTGACCAAAAGGGGTTAACACAATAAAGAGACTATCAGGAAGATTCTGGAAATAAAGGGGAAACTAAGAGCTCATATCTTATTTGGCTTTCCAAGAGCCAGACCCTGACATGAGGATTCTACTTCCAGTTGTGTATTTGGGAGGCACGGAGACCACTGATAGGGTAGTGAAGAAGGAAAATGGTGAAGGGAAGGCAATATGTTTAAGGAAAGAGTCCATTATAAAGCCATCCACCGAAGTGGCAACCGGAGCTTAATTCTGAGAGAAAACTCTGGGAAATGGCATAAAATGTATGCCTCAGAATCATCCCACCCAAGGGGCAAGGGACTTGGGGCATTTATATCCCAACTTCTGGCAATCATTGGTTGAGGGCTACTGAGGTGGAGGGGCAGGGATTATGTCACCAACCTTTCCCATCTGCCAGTTTCAGAAAAAGCCTTCAGGCCCAGATATGCAAACACTGGCAGCTGGATGTGGGCTAGAACATTCTGGCCAGTCAGGGCCATGGGAGAGAGCAGCACATTGACAGCATCTGCTACAGTTCCTCTTTGTACTGAATCATGGTATCCTCAGACAGAGAATGTCATACTGGTCCCTGGTCATGGGACCTCCAGATAGGGTCACCAGATTTAGCAAATAAAATTACAGCAAGCTGAGTTCAAACCCTATCTCCAGAAAGACATGACAGAGAGAGGCAACAAGGTCAACGTGTCTAAAAGGAAACAGTTTTCTACTTGCCCTTCCCCTTCTTCCCTCCTTACCTGTATTTCCTACTTGTCAATAACTCAGGTGAGACACCTTTGCCTTCTATGTGAAGAGTGGAGGTGGTGAGACCCTGTTGAATTTACTTGTGGGGGGAAAGGCAATTGTTCCTGGAAGAAGATGGATATAAGTCTTTTTCATGATGATGTATAGGCTGTAGGCACCAGTAAATAATAATAGATGCTCACATTTGTTAAAGCTTTCTTTATGCAAGGCACCATTTTATGTGATTTACGTATACTATTCAATTAATCCTCACAACAACATTGTGAGGTAGGTACTATTATTATCCCTTATTTCCAGATATGGAACCAAAGACACAGAAAGATTAAATAGCCTGACTAAGACTACAACCTAGAAACTATCTTCAGAAACCAAGCTCTTAACCACCATGCTAAAAATGGTGTCTTATTCCATTTTGTATTGCTATAACAGAATACGTGAGACTGGATAATTAATTTAAAAAAAGGAAATTTATTTGGCTTAAGATTCTGGAGGCTGAAGAGTCCAAGACTGGGAAGCCAATCTGGTGAGGGTCTCATGCTGCTTCAACTCATGGTAGAAAGTGGATGGAAGGGCACGTGCATAGACCAAATACAAGGGGCAGCCTTGCTTATAACAATCTACTCTTGTGGGAACGAATCCATTCCCAGGAGAGTTAGAACATGCTCATTCTTGTGAGACAGCATTAATCTATTTATGAGGGCAGTACCCCATGATCTCCTACTAATCTCCACCTCCCAATGCTGCCATATTGGGAATCAAATTTGGGCATGAGTTTTGGTGGGGAAAAACCATATTCAAGCCACAGCAGATGGAAAGTGGGGATGGTTGATGGAAAACAGGATAAGAGGTTCACCAAGTAAATGCATGTGAGAAATGTTATAAAGAAGATGGAAAAGGGTCTCTGACCAGTGGATTGGACCTGAGGATTCCAGATCCTTTGAAACAAGCTAAAGAGAACAACAACAAAACCTGATAGTAGGGGAAGAGAACTCATAATTATCTAACCCCTTTTCCTGGCACCATAGGAAAGGACAAATTAGGAAGAGAAACAATTAGGCTAATGGGATCTAAATAAGGGCTATAGATGAGCTAATGCAGATCCAAATATCACTATTGCTACTGCAAAAATGATGAACTCTGCCTAAATAAACCCAGCATCATAAATAAAAGGGTACTTCAAAATGTTCATGGAAAAATAGAATTAAAAGATAATACAAATCTTCACATGAACTTTTTGAAGACCCTCATATAAGAGATATTGAGCAATTTTTGAAATTAAATTCATCTCTTTTTTGAAATAAATTTGCAAATGCAGACAAGATCTCCACGAAAAATAAAAGCAAGATGACATGAAGCTGGTGAAGATGTAGTTTTACAAGAGAACCTTGGAGGATAATGAAGTGGTATCTTGCCTTTGAACAGAAAATAATTCTGACTGGAAGCTATTGAAGGCTCCACACCTTCCAAATAGCCAAACTATGTCCTTGAAATAAGATGTGGTCTTAGCAACCAGGGATGTAGTGCAGTTCTAAGTTAGCGCTGAGTGTATTTTGGTGTCTGGCCCTAGCCTAGAAATGGGGGCAAATAACACCATCAAAAAAAAAAAAAAGGCCCTGGAAAATAGTCACAGAAATCTTTTCTGGAACCAATGAAAGGTGTCAAAAAGGTATCTGGAAAAGACAGAGGTAAAATTGCAGATAGCAACATCTTCCAATAACCAGTAAAGACACAGAAGAGAGCTCACAACGAGCACAGCATATAAGGCACAGACATCTGCAAATCCAGCTCTTCTTTTGGTTATTGATCAGAATAATGAAAATGGAAATATCGAAATCAACTCATTATTTTTTGAAAAAAGATCTTTTCTGGCTCCGTCCACTAAAGGGATCTGATGGCAATGACAGCCAGTGTCAGTAAGTATACCTGATGCCCAGATTTGGGGTCTAAATACCATTTCCCTCTGAGAAGAAACCAAGTTCTTTAGAGAAATGGCTGATTGCACCTCTGAGGAAGGGAGAGTATGGGAATGAGCCTGAAATATTTTACTGTGCCAGAAAGTAGGAAAGCACTAAAAGAATATTGAAAGGACATAGGGACCAGGATTAGCTCGAAGGAACTACTGGGCAAATCAGAAAGATTATTACAAGGCTGAATAAATAAAAATCCATAGGTCCATGTGACCCTCAGGTGAAAAAGGAAGCGGGGAGAAACAAAAATGCTCTTTACTACAGAAGGATGTAAGCTAATAAATGTGGAAGGACTGACGGAAATAGAAAACCACCTTTTTGAAATTACAATGCAGTAATTGATTGGCCCAAGAATGTTAAAGCCACTGGGTAAAGGGTTATTGAGAATAGGATGTTTAGATAGTGTCAATATATCACCCTTGGATTATTTAGTGATCGCAAAGGGAAAGGTTTTCTTCTTCATTGGAGAGATCTGGTGGACCCAGGGAGGCACTCATCTATAAAATGGATATGATAATAGTACCAACCGCAGAGAGTTGTTGTAAGGATTGAATAAGCCAATCCATGCAAAACACATACCGCTAGACCACATAGGGCACAACAAATTAACACGACTGTAATAATACTAATTCTTTTTTTATTGAAACATAATTGATTGTATATATTTGCTGGGTACAGCATTGAATATCAATACCTCTGTGCAATACATGATCCTCAAATCAGGATAATTAATAGATTCATCCTTACACATTGTAATCATTTTTTTGTGGTCCTTTACCAGTTTCTCACTAACCACTTTCCCCTACCCCTTTCCCACCTCTGATGGCCTCAGTCTGTTCTCTCCTTTCAAAAGTTCAATGAATTATTTTGATTGCTGTATCTTTTTTTTCTTTCTCTTTTAAAATGCATTTGTTTATTTCTTTTTAGCTCTTACTTATGAGTAAGGACAAGCAGTGTTTCTTTCTTTGCCTGGCTAATTCACCTAACATAATTTTCTCTAAGTTCATCCATGTTGCTGCAAATAGTAGACTTTCATTTTTTTTTATGGCAGAGTAATATTCCACTGTGTATGTATACCACATTTTCCTTACCCAGTTGTCTGTCAATGGACATTTAGGTTGGTTCCAACTCCTGGCTATTGTAAATAAGAGCTGCAATAAACATGGGAGTTCAGATTTCCCTTCGACATAATAATTTCCATTCCTTTGGGTATATACCCAGAAGTGGGATTGCTGGATCGTATGGCAGTTCCATCCATAGTTGTTTGAGAAATCTCTGAACTGTTTCCCATAATGGCTGTACTAATTTACAGTCCCACCAACACTGTAGGAGGGTTCCCCTTTCTCTGCATCCTCGCCAGTATTTGTTATTCTCTGTCTTTTTGATAATAGCCAGTCTGACTGGGGTGAGATGATATTTCAGTGTGATTTTGATTAGCATTTCCCTGATGCTGAGTGATGTTGAGAATTTTTTCATATATCTGTTGGCCATGTGTATGTCTTCCTTTGAGAAGTGCCTATTCAGATCCTTTGCCCATTTTTTAATTGGGTTATTTGTTTTTTACTGTTAAGTTGTTTGAGTTCGTTGTATATTCTGGACATTAATCCTTTGTCAGATGGACAGTTTGTGAATATTTTCTCCCCTTCTGTAGGTTGTCTTTTCACTCTGTTAATTGTTTCTTTTGCTGTACAGAAGCTCTTTAGTTTGATATAATCCCATTTTCTCTTTTGTTGTCCGTGCTTTTGGGGTCTTATTATTAAAGACTTTACCCAGTCCTACTTCCTGAAGTATTTCCCCTATGTTTTCTTTTAGGAGTTTTATAGTTTCAGGTCTTATAATTAAGTCTTTAATCCATTTTGAGTTGATTTTTGCATTTGACAAGAGGTACGGATCTAGTTTTACTCATCTACATAGGAATGTCTAGTTTTCCCAGCAGCATTTATTGAAGAGGTAGTCCTTTCCCCAATGTATGTTCTTGGTTCTTTTGTCAAAGATCAGTTGGCTGTAAGTATGTGGGTTGATTTCTGGATCCTCTATTCCATTCTATTGGTCCGTGTGTCTGTTTAATTCTTCTTATTATTGTTTTATCTAAGATAAAGACCTAGAATCAAAGAGGATCAAATGATTTACTTTTCTTTATTTTTCCCCAAAGATCATAGCCAAATCACAAACCTTAGTAATTGGATAGCTAATATCAAGAGGTAGCAAACACAAGAAATCCAGAAGCAGAGAGTGCCCCAATATTAAGAGCTTATGTACATAGTTTACTTCAGACCTTTAAAGGATGGAGCTGCTCTTAAGAGCTTTCTAGCAAAGAAATTCACCCTCACTCCCCCTGCACATCAAAGAGACAGAAAGGAGTAAAGAGATTTGAAGAGAGAAAGAGATGGGTGAGTCTTTTCCCACATGGCAGCAGCTTTAGTTTCCCATGCCCACTACTGTTTAAAGGAAGTAAATGCTTTGAAAGATCTGAAGCGGGGCTCCAAATTGAAAATGATGGAGATTTATCTTAAGGGAAATGCAGCCCCAATCCACTTTTGCTAAAATACCCGGAAGAAGATTATTACAAAATATGAGGGACATATTATTCCAATGCAAGCTAATTTATTTCCCTTCTGCTAATTCTTCACTCCCTAGAAAGTGTGTCTGGATAAGAAAATTTGCCCTTTGGAGGTGGTCAGTCCTCAGCACACTTCTTCACCTTGGGGGTAAAGTGATATGGTAGTGATGGGGCCAGCAGGAGTTGGTTGTGAGCATTTCTTGGCTAAAACCTAGATTATCAGGTCTTGTTGAATCATACTCTAATAGTGCAATCTTGCCTCCAGTGAATTCCAATTACCAGTGCCTATTTTCTTTGCAGGAGAGCCTTCTCTAGGAAGTTGGGCCAGTTCTGTCTACTGCACAGCACATCAGAAATGCTAAAGAATTAGTACCTCTGGAGATCTCAATCCATGATATACAGGACTAAGAGTGTTTATTCCTCAGATCTTTAACCCCTTGAGTGGGATAACTTTAAGATATGTATTCTATAGTGGCTTTCAGACTTCTCACATGGGAAGAAGCACTAGTTTCCCACAGCAGCATCTTGTTTGATGTGACACACTTTATTGGTTTCCTTTTCTTCCCTGTATCACCTCCCCATTTCTCTATTGGTGTTTCCTGGGACCATCTCCTTAATAAATTATATGTGCCAGAATCCTTGTCTTTCCAGAGAAATACACATTAACATACCAGGCTAAACCAAGATTACCACTTCTAGAGCCACAAATAAATTGAATGACCAAATCAATTATGGAGACTACTATAAAAAGCTGCAATGGAAATGTGCATCTTTAATCTGAGAAAGGATGTAGAACCCTGTGAGAAGTTCCCAGGTGCCTCCTTTTGCTATATATGCTTACCTGAGTGGCTATGGGTGGTTTATAATCCATCTTGAGCAACATTAGTATCTTTATGTGAGTAAAGATAAAATATCTTTTACTCAAAACATTTACCAACTGCAACAGCATGAGCCCTGGGGGAGTGTCCTAAAAGATGTCAAGAGTGGTGGGACCTTCACAACAGTTGTAAAGGGAACAATAGCTGGTCTCTGAATCAAGGTCATTTGGTAGCCAGTAGGGTAATATTTCACTATTTTAATGATCAACTCAGTGTATACTGATTGAACATCAGTCCTATCTTTAGGTAACAAGATGCCTTTATGATATTTGGATCAATGGGAGATTCCTAAAGTTAAAAAAAAATAATATCTTATTAACAGTGCCTCAAGAATAACTGCAAATAAAGTGCAGTACAATTCCTAGTGTAGAGTGTGGCCTGATAATTAAGTACTTTGGCATAATAGTTAATTCCTATGTTACCAATGTTTTTAAAATGTTCTGTTTTGTTTTTATCCACAGGGTACAAAGCAAATTGTCAACACTCGTGCCTAAGATGTGATGGCCAAATCTATCCTGGCAGCATGTCCACTACCACAAATTGTGATTATACCCCATGTCTCCCACCCAATTATCCCTCAGTTATCCATGACATCCCTCCCCATCTCCCTTTCCCCACTCCACTTTGTATCCCTAGGTATGTTCTCTCCTTCTGCAAGTCCAACACACCACTGTGGTCTTTCCTCTTTATCTCTTATCTCCCACTTATGAGAGATTACATATGGTATTTATCCCTCTGTGGTTTGCTTATTTCACTCAACATAAGTTTCTCCAAGCTCATGCATGTTATTGCAAATGGGAGAATTTCATTCTTTTTTATGGCAGAGTCGTACTCCATGGTGTATGTATACCACAGTTTCCTCATGTTACCAATTTTAAAAGAATTATCATACAATCAAATAAACTGAGTATTAAAACCCAAAATAACACATTTTGATTTTTTCCTTCAAGATGACCGTGGGGTCATTATTACAAATATCAATTTTCGCTGTTTTGTAGATATTTTAGAAAACAACTATAGGACAGATGATCCAATACTCTACAAGCCAGTTTTTAGAGAATAATTATAATAAAACAGCTGTATAACTTAGAAAGGTACAGTTGCTTTCCTCAGAATAGTTGCAACCATAAGGGAATTTTTTTTCAAGAGCTATTTTAAACATATCTCTTGCAGGGTTACCAATAAATGTATAAATTCAATAGAAGATGCTGTTTCTGTAAGCTCTGCAGGATATAGGAAAAACCTTAACCAGACTCTATGAGGGATCATTTTATGAATGTTTGGCCTGTACGGAACCTCAAAAAGCATACCTACAGCTTCAGGTAACAGTTGGGCACTAAATAATCCTTTTGAAGCAAGTAGGTTCTCAAAAAAAAAGTAAAGCTAATAAGTACACATTGTTTTCCAATACTTTCCTTTAAAACTGAATGTGATGGGTATTCAGGGCAAAAGAAGTGATAAACATCAAATAGCTATAATCTAAAAATTACCTTACTATACAAATGTTCTGGGGACAGCAGGATTTAAATAAAAATTTAAGAAAAGAATAAAATTCAAAATTGCTCCAGAGATTTCCATCAAAAGCTGGCTCTGTTTCCAGAAAAGATGCTGACACGAGCCTAAGTGTCTAATCCTTCTTATTGTTTCCTATATGTTACATCTCTCTGTTTTTTTTTCTATCCTTTCTTTCCTTCTTGCCTTCTTTTGAATTGAGCATTTCTTATTATTTTCTTTCTTCTATTGCTTTTTAGCAATGCATTTTCTTCTATTCTTTAGCGTTTACCCTAGAAATTACAACATACATCCTTGACTTACTAAAGTCTAATTAAAAGTGGTACCACTTCCCAGAAAACAAAAAGACCATGAAAATCTTTTACTCCGTTTACTTCTTTCCCACCTTTTGTGTTAATTATTATATATTTTAATTCTAATTATATTTTAAAGCATATCAAACATTATGCTTTCATGAACTTTGGTTTTTAGCAGTTTTACTACTATATGCCTCAGTATGGCTTCTCTGTATTTTTCCTGCTTTGGGCTTGTATAGTTTCTTGAATCTATCGCTTGATGTCTTTTATTAGTTTTCAAAAATTATCTCTTCAACATTATTTCTGTTCTATTCTCCCTCCTCCTTCTGTAACTTAAATCATACATGTTAGACTTTTTCATTGTGTTCCATATATCTCTTATACTCTTGTCTATGTTTTTCATCCATCTGTTCTCCACGTTCAGTCTGGATATGGTCTTCTAATCTACCTTCCAGTTTATTGTTCTCTTTTACGCTGTGTCTAATATGCTGTTAAATCCATCTATTGAGCTCTTAATTTGAGATATTACATTTTTATTCCTTGAATTTTCATTTGACGACACTTTGTATTTTCCAGTTCCCTGCTGAAATTCATCTTGTCATTTAAATTCTTGAAAATATTAATCACAGCTATTTTAAAGTCCATGCCTGGTAACTACATTTTCCAACTTTCCTGTGTGTTCATTTTTCTATTAGTTTTTGGTCAATTCATGTTGTTGTATGCATGATTGATTTTTCATGGACTGGTAGACAATGTGTATGAAATTTTTAGAGTTAATTTGATGCTCTATATGATGATATATTCCTCCAGAAAGAATTTATTCTCACTTCTGGCAGTTAGTTGGTCTAAGAAGATCACCTTAATCCAATCAAAGATTCAGCTGATTCAAAGTTGAACTTCTGACTTTGTGAAAGCTGGTTTATTTCTGGTTTACCCAAACACTTTGGTAGCCTTGTGGGGTCAGAACTGAAAACCAAAAGTGTTTACCTGGGCTGTGCCTCCATAGCCCAGACTCTATTTTGCTGTCACTGAAATTGATACAAGCTGTACTTATCTTTCCTCCCTGGGCTTTTTTTTTTCCTCCTGGGATATTGGTTCTGCATTCCTTGATGTCTTGGTGATTCTGATGTCTTCAGAAAGATGTTTCTTATGTTTCATCCAGTTTTGCTAGATTATCTCTTCAGGATTGTTGTTCTGAAACAAACTAGTCAATCATTTCTAGGAATAGAACTCCTCCCAATTAGAAATTAATCTCCCATTTTGAAAATGAGTAGACAATAGAAGTTTAACCAGTTCTGGAAAAAGTTCAAATATGGAAGAGAGAGACCCAAACCAACAAACAGTATCCAACCTGACAAAAGCGTACACTATGAAAGTAGAATAAAAATTTAATAAACTGTCTCAGTATCCTTAGAGAAATAAGAAAAGATATTATACCTATGAAATAAGAAAGAATGATACTTTAAAAATTATAAAAAGTCCTTAAATTATAAAAGATCAACTTGCAGAATGAAAAGATTTAAAAAGGAAGTAATACCACTTGCAAGAACTTTTCAAATTAAACATCTTGGAAACCCTAAAAACAGCAGAGTCAAATGCATATATAAATGGTCTGAAAGCCATCTGGCTCAAAGAAAATATTCACATTGTTTCGATTTTTATAGCCTTGGAAGGAGAATCAGAACAAAATTTAGCAGTGGATTTTAGTGGCTAAAGATTATTAATAAAAATATCAAAAAGTAATCATTTATAAACATATGCTAAATGAATCCTTTATTATAGTAATTAATTATTAAATATTAACTATTTCTTATTTGGATTTTAGAAACTATAGACTTATAAAAAGCACAAATATATGTAATGTATGATCTGATCTGACAACCTAGTTATCAAGGTCATTAAAAAACTGATCCTTTGAATCTTGCTATCCTAGCTGGGAATATTAGTTCAGAAAAATAGAACCAATAAGATATATGAGGGCACTTCAAAAAGCTTGTGGAAAAACGGAATTAAAAGATAACAAAAATCTTTCCATGAACTTTTCAAAGTTTCCTTGTATCTATATATCTATACAACTATACATACATATATATACACTTCAAAAATTTATGTCAACTTGATTGGTGTACAGATGCCCAGATAGTTGGTTACACACTATTTCTGGGTGTGTCTGTGAGGGTGTTTTGCAAGAGATTAACATTTGAAGTGGTAGACTGAGTAAAGCAGATTGTGTGTGTGTGTGTGTGTGTGTGTGTGTGTGTGTGTGTGTGTGTGTGTGTGTGTTTTATAGATAGATAATCTCCATATATCCATGGTTCATATATCCATAGATGCACATACGGAGATAATCTATATGTCTAGGAAGAGATTTATTATATAAAGTATTTGCTGACATGCAATTATGAAGGCTGAGAAGTTCCATGATCTGCCAACTGCAAGCAGGAAACCCAGGAAAGCCAGTGGTATAGCTTTAAGACCTGAGAGCTGGAGAGCCAATGGTGTAGATTCAAGTCTGGGTCTGAAGGCTTGAGAACATGGAATATTGTGGACTGGAGAAGACTGATGTCCCAGCTCAAGCAGGCAGGCAGAGTTAATTCAACCTTCCTCTGCTTTTATGTTCTATTCTGGCCTTCAATAGTTTGGATGATACTCAGCCACATTGGGAAAGGCCACCTGCTTTACTCAGTCTACCATTTCAAATGTTAACCTCTCGCAGACGCACCCAGAAATAGTGTGTAATCAACTATCTAGGCATCCATGCACCAGTCAAGCTGACATAAAATTAACCATCACACTGAGTAACACTTCCTGTAAGTTCTCCAAATTTTGGTCATTTTGGTGTCTAAGAATATATAACAGCAGCATAAATATTAACCTTTAGAGTCCAAACCGAGAAAATAAAAACGAATTCCAGAAACTGTACTAATCATTTGTATTCAGTCAGAAGACTTTTAATCTAATACTGTTTGAGTCACAGGTAAACAAAATATAAGGTTTTATTCTCAAAATCCCATATGAGATCAATATTTTATTTTTCTATTCATATTTTACTATTAATCGTAGAAAGTTTGGTGTTCAGAAACAATGCAGGGAAACTAGTATTTGAGACACATCCTTAATCTACAACATTATGAAACCAAATGGCATAATATCATAATTAGTAAATGTATATTCTGATGTCTTTACCAAACCCATGCTCAAGAATTAAATTATTTCAAATTTATGTGCCATATTGTATCATAATATGTTCCTTTTCTCACAAATGGAAAAGGGAAGAGGAATTGTGTTATCATCTTAATCTACCGCCACCCTTGAAAGCCTGTAATAAACCTCAAGGCTATCCTCTTTTACTACAGAACAATGACTCACCTAGAGTTTACATAACAGTCACTTCCTAGAATCCAGATCTCTCATTTTCTCCTTAATCTCTAAAATGCTTAATGCTTAAAGCTAAAAAAAAAAAAATAATAGTTTTAAAAGGAATTATTTGAGAAACAGTAAACGAAGAGGGAAAATTACAAGCAACTACCAGGATGTACTTACTATTATAATTACCAATTACTCCATGCGCTCACTCTCTGTTGCACAAGTTCTGACAATGCATTTTCATGACCCTGAAAGTGAGTGCCTCCTTAGTTGGTACCCTAGATGTCTTGCTTGCCTCACCCTAGTCCCTGCTGTATATAGAATAGGGCCCAGAGAAACAGCATTGAAGAGATAAGCGAAGGGAGAGAAACTACAGGGGACACTGAGAAGTAGTCAGAGAGAAAGAAGAGAAAATGCACCAGTAATGTTATGAAAGCCAAGAAAAGAGAACACATGCAAAAGAAAGCAGAGGTCACCATCATCCAATTCTGAACAGGAATCATGTAAGATAATGTGCAAAAAGTGTTTATTGCTAAGAACTGCCAATTCAAAGGAAACATACATGACTCAAATGCATAAAAAGATGCTCGACCTTAATATTTTTAAAATGCAAATTACAATTTCGAGGATACACTATCAATACACTGTTGGAGAGGGCATCAAGAAATATTCTCTCAAATATTGCTGGTGGTAGTGTAACTTGGTACAACTGTTATGGAGTTCAATGTGGCAGCATCTGTTAAAAATTGCTTTGCAACAATTCAATCTTTATGTATTTTTCAACATATTCTTGACACGTGTTTGAGGAAATGTATTGCAATATTGACTGTAAATACTGAAACAACCTAAATGTTATAGAGAATCAATTAAATAAATCATGATACATCCATATCATAGAATTAATATAATACTGTGCAGTTATTCAAAGGAATGGGTGAGCTCTATAAGTACTAATATGGAAAAATCTCTGTCATTACATGAGAGCAACAAGGAACATAATGGTGTTTTAAATAGCAATTTATGATTTTTAAAAAATTAAAGACCAGTTATATTCATTTTTTCAAAACATCTCTAGGAGACACACAAAAAAGGTGATAGCTATTGCTTCTTGAGAATGGAACTAAACTGGAAAACACTAACTGGAGAGAGAGACCTCCTTTTCATTCTACTCATTTTTTGTTTTTGTTTTTTTTTGTCTTTTTTGTCTGAGGAGGTATTGTAGAACCTTTCTAGCACTTATGAGAGGTAAATTAACACCAATTGCTAAACATAGAAACTGGATAAATTTCAATATTCATTTAGAAATTAATTTTATGATGCTGTCCTAAGTATTAAAATACAGGTTATACTTAAATCATTCAAAGTTTGGCATGTTCACACATGTGCACAAAGTATTTGATAGATATTTACACACTGGGAGACACAATTATGGTCTGACTTTGGAGTTTTGGCAGATCTGGGTTCAAATTCTGGCAAGTTTCCCTACTAGCTTTTTTTGGGTGCGTGTGATCCGAACCCTCGGGCGGGAGCGCCGCTGCGCTTCCCAAGCGGCGCACTATCCAGTGCGCCACCGGGCCGGCCCATTCTATTCATTTTTTTAAATGTTGTTTTATATGTACATATTACCTATTTAAAAATACAAAATAAAATAAAAGCTTTTCATTGTATTCAGCAGAAAAGAGATTTCAAGTAACCTTAGTAATGGCTGCTTCAGACACATAGCAGGAATAACTATATTGCAGTGGTTTAAGTAGTAACACTGAAGTAAATGGACACATTGCAGTGAGAATAACTTCTAAAGCTCTTTAGCCCTGGATGAGAGAAGAGTAATAGAACAGTAGCCAGAGGAAGACGTGAGGCCATGGAACTGAGTAGCTAAACCTCCATGCGGATATTGAGGTCAACGAACAGAGCAGAGTGCACTTGGAAAGTAATGTAAATAGTCTCTAACCCTATTGCTTGTCCATCTAAATAAAGGCTAATGGCCTACCCAGTGCTTTGCAGGCTCCAAGCACCATTGTCAATAGCTTCTTTACTGGGATCAGACAACCTGGCTTCTGACTCTGCCATTTACTAGCTATGTATGCTTAGGGAGTTACTTCACTTCTCTGTGCTCCATTTTCCTCATCTATCCACTTCATACAGATGCTGTGAGAATTAAATAAGTTAATAGAGGTAAAGCACTTACAACCATGCTTGGCACATAGTAAATACTGCATAGATTAATGCTAGGGCTATCATAACAAAATACCATAGACTAGGTAGCTTTTCTCCTGATTCTGGAGGCTGGAAGTCCGAACTCAAAGTGTTGACAGAGTTGGTTTCTTTTGAGGCCTCTCTCCTTAACTTGTAGATGGCCATGTTCTCCCTGTATCTTCACGTGGTCTTCCCTTCATGTGCGTCTGTGTCCTAATCTCCTCTTATAAGGACAGCAGTTATATTGGATTATGGCCCACACTAATGACCTCATTTAACTTTAATTACCTCTTACAGACCCTGTCACAAATACAGTCACATTCTGAGGTACAGGAAGTTAGGACATCAAAATATGAATTTTGGTTGGACACAATTCAGCACTTAGCACTTCATGTTTGTGGCTGATGTGGCATCCAGGAAGATAGCATGCTGTGGGTTAAATGTATCCCCCAAAAGTTCACGTATTAGAAAAGTGACCCAATTGTAAGAGTGTTAAGAGGGTAAAAAATCTAATTATAGCATTTGAAAGGTGGGGACTTTAAGAGGTGATTGGATTGTGAGGGCTGTACCCTTATGAATGGATTGATCCATTCATGGAGTAATGGGTGTGGTTCCAATGGCTTTATATGGAGAGCAAGTGAGAAAGTTAGCTCACTCTTGCTCAGCCCATGTCCTCCATGTGATACACTGAATTGCTGTAGAGAGTCACCAACAAGAGCAAGGCTCTCACTAGATGTCTTCCCTGGAACTTGGAATTGCCAGTCTCCAAACTGTAAGAAATAAATTTCATTTCTTTTTAAATTACCCAATCTTAAGAATTCTGTTATAAGTAAGAGAAACAGACTAATACATAGCAGGTGTTTGAGTACAGAGGAAATCAGTGATACTTGTATTAATATCTTCAATGGATTGGGGAGAGAGCCAGGGATTTGGTAGATGACAATGGTGAGGAAGGGGAAAGAATGGCTTATCCTGTGGAAACTAAAATGAATATGTATAAAATTATATTGCATTATATTATATGTTTAATAATGCGTATTATGTATTTTATGTGTATATATTTATATAAATATAATTTGATTCAGCATGTATTAAAATTACTCATGGGCTCTGTATTAGTCCATTTCTGTTGCTTATAACAAAATACACTGAACTGGGTATTTCATAAAGAAAACTAAATTTATTGTTTACAACTCCTAAGGCTAGAAAGTCCAAAGTTCAAGGAACACATCTGGTGGTGGTCTTGGTGGTGGCGACAATGACCTGGAGTCTCACATTGTGAGATGGTGGAAGCAGAGAGAGCAGAGAAACAGACTCTTTGTGCTCCCTTTTTAAAGTCCTCCAAACCACACACTTGACCAACATTTTTAAACCATTCACTATGGCATGGTCCTATAATCTTATCACCTCTTCAAGGCTCCACCTTTCAATTACCATAATAGGATTTCCTACCCTCTCAACAGTCACAGTGGGGGCCAAGATTCTAATACATGAAACTTGGGGGACACAATTCAAGCTTCAGTGAGTTTTGGGGGGACATAGTTCAATCCACTACAGACTCTAGTTCTTAAAGCTCTGAATAGGAGACTAAGTTAAGAAGCTGTCAACACAAGTAGTTTGTACAGACAATGTCGTAGGTTTGCCATTAGCTTTTGTTTAGAGAAGAAAAAAGTTAGAGAAAAGCTGCATACCAGTGAGCACAAAATTTGAGTTAAATCCATACTTATTCAATATGTTCTTATCATAAAGTTAAATTTCTGTTTAGTTCTAATTACTAAAACCGACAGAGATGTTCCCTATAACATTGAGAGATTTTTTAAAAGTAGTTCTAAGAACTATTAACTTGTAATTTTGAGATTATCAATGTTTGTTATCAGAAACTACATTTCTTAAGATGTTTGTTTAGTAAGCAGGATTCTTTCACTTAAAATTGTGAACTGAGTGATGTCATCGAGATGGCAGAATAGATGGTCTCCAGCATCATTCTCCCCCACAACTGATCAATTTACAACTATTAAAAAGCTGAGACTGCCAACCTGGCACTGCTGGAACTTGGAGGATGAGGAGGAGAGACCCTTGGCATTCGTGAAGGTGGGAGAATCTGCTACAGGAAGAAGGAACTACTTCAACCATTTTGAACACTAGCTACTTCAGGGCCAGGCCAGTGAGCCTGTGGAGCAGGAACTGGCAAAAGCCACAGCTGAGCCCTTTGCATATAGTTGCTTGGAGTCTTCAGGGAGAAGAGGGCCTCAGAGTGCACCATACCAGCCCCCAGGCCAGTGAGACCACTAACAGGGTTTCTGTGGACCCACATAGGAGCAAGGGGCTGTAGCCAACCAAAGAAAAAAAGAGATCCATGCACACAGTCTGCCCTGAGGGAAGCATTTAGAATTGGGGGTGGGGGGAGACTGGCCCACCAGGGGAACATTGGGGCACAGAGTGGGTAGCTGGTCTGCCCTCTAATTGGCACAGACCCACTCAGTGGAGCCTAGTCAGGTTGATAGAACTGCAGGGGGTAAAGTTTGCTGGAAAGACTCAGTTCTGGGCCAGAATTTCCACACAGCCCAGGTGTACCTGACCTCACAAGACCTGGAAGTGATTAAAAGGCCAATGATTAAAACCAGATCCACACAAAAAAGGTTTCCCCAGAGAATCAGCAACAAAGAAGAAATTTACCATAACCATAGGCTCAAGTGTTGGTCCCCACAGGAATTTCTTCCAATTATGGAATTAACCAAAGGACCACAAATTAGTTCCAGTGCAGAGTTTAAGTGGTGGGGGTAACTAATAATATCCAACATGGAACTGAAAAAACAAACAAACAACAAAAACACAAACCAAAGACAAATCTCCGATATTAACTACTAAAGGTCTAACACCACCAAAGAACACCTAAAAAACTTAAAAGAGGTAGCAGTCTTCTCAAATGCCCAGGCATCAACATAAAGACACAAAGATAGAGAAAGAACCAAGAAATATGACATCATCAGAGAAAGCAAACAAAGCACCAGCAATGGATTCAGAGGAAAAGTGAATTTATGAAATGTCTAACAAAGAATTCAGAATAACCCTCTTAAGGATGTTTGGTGAGTCACAAGAAAATACAAAAAGAAAATGAAAGGATATCTGGAAAACAATTCAGGAGCAGAGTGAGAAACTTAGCAAAGGAATTGAATCAATTAAAAAAAATACAAACTCCAGAAATAAAGAAAACATTATCTGAACTGAATAACTCAATACGAATCTCCAACAGCAGACTTAAACTGAGGAAAGGATCAGTGAGCTTGAATATAAAACATATGAAATTATCAGTTGAACAAAAAGAAAAAAAATAAGAAAAAATGAATCAGAAATACAGCAAATATGGGACTCCCTCAAGCAAAAGAACCTGAATAATTGCCATATATGAAGGAGAGAAAAGAAGAAGAGATGTAGAAAGCATATTCAAGGAAATAATAGCTGAAATTTTCCCAAATATGGAGAAAGATGACAGTATCCAGCTACAGGAAGCTCAGAATTCACCAATCAAATTCAATCCAAGGAGGAACACATCAAAGCATGTCATAATCAAATTATTAAAAGCAAAAGACAGAGAAGGAATTCTGAAAGCAGTAAGAGAAAAGAAACACATAACATTCAATGGACCCCCCGATATGTCTCTCAGAGAATTTCTCAGAACAAAGCCTACAAGACAGAAAAGAATGGGATGATATATTCAGGGTTCTGAAGGAAAAAGATTGTCAGCCACGAATTTTCTATCCACCAAAACTAACCTTCAAATATGAAAGAAAAATAAAGTTTTTCCCAGACAAACAAAAGCTAATGGAATTCACTAACACTAGACCTGCCTTATAAGAAATGCTAAAAGGAGTTCTTCAGTCTGAAAGAAGATGATGCTATGGAGCAGCAAGAAAACATTTGAAGGTACATAACTCATTAGTAAAGTAAGTTCACAGGCAACCTTAAAATACTCCATTGTCATAAAGGGGGTGAATAAACTGCTTACATCCTTAGTATGAAGACAAAAATAAATACCTAACAGGACAACAACAAATATGACAACTGTATAAGAGATAGACAATATTAAAAGCCAACAAAATGTCAAAAGGCATGGGGAAATGTCACAAAAGCATAGGGTTGGCTTTGGTTCTTTCTTTCTTCTTAGATCTCAGAGATAAGTTGTTATTAGTCTAAAACAATCTGTTATAACATGCTTTTTGTAAGCTTCATGGTAACCATAACACAAAAACTTATGATAAATATACTAAAAATAAATAGCAAGAAATCAAAACACTGTTAAAGAAAACCACCCAATCACAAAGGAAGACAGTAAGATCAGAAAAAAGGAAAAAAAGATCAACAAAACAACCAGGAAAAAAGTAACAAAATGGTAGTAACAAATCCCTCTGTATCAATAATAACTCCACATGTAAATGGATTAAATGCCCTATTTAAAAGATACAGAGTGGTTCAATGGATTATAGAAACAAGAACTAAAAATACGCTACCTGCAAGATACTCATTTCACCTATAAAGACATACACTGACTAAAAGCAAAGGGATGGAAAAAGATATTATTTCATACAAGTAGAAACAAAAAAAGGGCATAAGTAACTATACTTATATCAGATAAAGTAGACTTCAAACCAAGGAAAGTAAAAAAAGATAAGGAAGGTCATCATATAATGATAAAGGTATCAATTCAATAATAGGACATAGCAATTCTAAATACATATGCACCCAACTCCAGAGCAGCCAATTATATAAAGCAATTAGTATTAGACCTAATAGGAGAAATAGACTCTAACACAATAATAGTTGGGGATTTTAACACTCCACTTTCAGCAAAGGACAGATCATCCAGACAGAAAATTAACCAGGAAACATCAGAATTAATCTCTACTCTAGGCTGACTTTACCTAATGGACATTTATAGACCACCTCATCCAACAGCTGCAGAATACACATTATTCTCAGCAGCACATGGCACATTCTCTGGAATAGAGCATATAATATGTCACAAACCTCAACAAATTTTAAAAAATTGAAATCATATCAACTACCTTCTCTGACCACAATGGAATAAAATTAGAAATCAACAATGAAAGGACACTAGAAAATGTACAAATATGTGAAAATTAAATAATATGCTCCTAAACAACAAATGAGTCAAAGAAATTAAAAAAGTAAATTTAAAAATTCCTGGAGACAAATGAAAATGAAAACACAATATATCAGAACCTCTTGGTCAATGGGGGAGGCACCCATGCATGCAGGAGAACAGGTCAGCCATGCCCAGACCCCTGCCCCACCTGTGCAGAAGGCAGGACCCCATGCCACACCACCACGTTTCTCCTCAAAGTCCATTCAAGAGTAACAGAAGAAGCAACTTATCTACTAGATGACCAAAAATCAATACAGATATACTAGAAATATGGAAATAATAGAAAATACAACACCACCAAAGGAATTCAATAACTCTCAAGTACCAGACCCTATAGAACAGCAAACACTTGCAATGACTGAAAAGAAATTCTGAGTAACTATCTTAAGGAAATTCAATGAGATAAAAGAGGATTCTGTAAAACAACACATTGAAATGAGAAAGAATATCCAGGATGAAATTTACAAAGGGATTAATACCTGAAAAAATGAATGTAGCAGAACTCCTGGAACTGAAAGACACATTGAATGAAATAAAAAACACAACCAAGAGATTAAGCAGTAGATTAGAACAATCTGAGGAAAGAATATCTGAACTTGAAGATGGTCTTTATGAAATAACTCAGGCAGACAAGAAAAAGGAAAAGAGAATTTTTAAAAATGAAGAATTTCTAAGAGAACTAGCAGACAACTTTAAGCACACAAACATCTGAATCATGGGTGTGTCTGAAGGGAAAAGAAAAGAAAAGAAATTGAAAATCTATGCAATGAAATAATAATAGAAAACTTCCCAGGTATAGGGACAGACACAGACCTTCATATCCAGGAAGCTCAAAGCTCCCCAAATAGTTTCAATCCATAAAGATCCTCTCTGAAACACATTATAGTCAAAATGGCAAAGCTCAAAGACAAAGAGAGAATCCTAAAATCATCGAGAGAAAAGCATCAAATCACTTATAAGGGAGCCCCCATCAGACTTCTCAACTGAAACTCTACAGGCAGGAAGAAAATGGGATGATATACTTAAAATACTAAAAGAAAGGGCCGGCCCGGTGGCACACTGCTACAGTGCGCCGCTTGGGAAGCGCGGCAGCGCTCCTGCCGAGGGTTCGGATCCCACATACAGACCAGCCGCTCACTGGCTGAGCGAGGTGCGGGAGCAACACCGAGGGTTGCGATCCTGTAGCCGGTCCCAGTCTGGTACGGGTGCGACACTGAGGGTTGCGATCCATGGCCGGTCATGAAAAAAGACAAAAAGGAAAAAAAAATACTAAAAGAAAAACAGCCAGCCAAGAATAATACATCCAGCAAGGCTATCCTTCAGAAATGAGGGAGAAATAGTGTATTTCCCAGACAAACAAAAACTGTGGGAGTTCATCACCACATGACCAGTCCTGTAAGAAATTCACAAAGGATTCCTGCATCTGGAATCTGAAAAACAATAATAACTAGCACAAATACAAAAGTAAAAACAAAACCCACCAGTAAAACACAAATGCAAATGACAAAGACAAAAGAAACTAAACCTTACCATGTCAAAAAAAACCCCACAAACATTGAAGACCAATAATCAAGGGAGAAGGAATAAATGATTTTCAAAACATCTAAAGAAAAAGCCATAAAATACCAGGAATAATACAATACCTCTCAATAACAACCCTAAAAGTAAATGGATTAAACTCCCCACTCAAAACAAAAACAAAAACAAAAACAAAAACTGACTGACTGATTGGATCAAAAAGCAAGACCCACACCACAATACCAGTTGTATTCAAAGACTCATCTTTACAGTAAAGATGCACACAGACTAATAGTGAAGGGGTGGAAAAAGATATGCCATGCAAATAGAAACTGAAAATGAGCAGTAGATATTCTTATATCAGAAGAAATAGACTATAAACCCAAAACCATAAAAAGAGACAAAGAAGGCCACTATATAATGATAAAGGGATCAATCCAACAAGAAGACATAGCAATCATAAACATATATGAGCCCAACATTGGAGCACTCAGATACAAACATTCATTAGAAAGAGTAGACCACAATACGATGATAGTGGGGGACCTGGACGACCCCCTCTGATTATTAGACAGATCATCCAGGCAGTAAATGAACAGAAAAACACAGGACTTAAACCACATGTTAGACCAATTGAACCTGGCAGATATCTACAAAACATTTCATCCAACAACTACATAATATACATTATTCTAATCAGCACATGAAACTTTCCAAGATAGACCACATGTTAGGTCACAAATCAAGTCTCAATAACTTTAATAAAAATATTAAATTCACCTCAATTACCTTTTCAGACCACAATGGATTAAAATTAGAGATTAATAACAAGTGAAACTCAGGACTCTATACAGACATATGGAATGTAAACAACAGGCTCCTGAATGACCTATGGATCCAAGAAGAAATTAAACAGGAAACCAAAAAACTTCTAGAAAATAATGAAAAAAAAGACACATCATATAAAAACCTGCGGGATACTACAAAAGCAGTGCCAAAAGGGAAATTCATAGCAATAAATTTACATTCAAAAATAGAATGATTTCAAGTAAACAATGTAACTAAAAGAACTAGAAAAACAGTCCAATCCCAAAGTTAATAGAAAGAAAAAAGTAAGATAAAAAGAGAAGGAAATAATATGGATACCTCCCAAAAAACAATAGAAAAGATCAATGAAACAAAAAAGTTGTTTTTTTGAGAAGATAAACAAAATAGAGAAACCAATAGCTAGGTTAACCCAAAAAAAGAAAGGAAGGAGGAAGGAAAAGAGAGGACACAAATAACAAAAATCAGAAATGAAAAAGGAGAAATTAAAATTGATTCCACAGAAATATAAAAAATCATTAAAGACTATTATAAACAATTATATGCCAACAAATTTGAAAACCCGGAGGAAATGGATAAATTTCTGGACACATGCAAACTTCCAAGACTGAACCAAGAAGACACAGAAAACCTGAACAGACCAATAATAAGCAACAAGGTCAAACCAGTTATCAGTAATCTTCCAACAAAGAAAATCCCAGAATCAGATGGCTTTACTGCTGAATTCTACCAAACGTTTAAAGAGGAATTAATCCCAATTATTTTCAAACTGTTCAAAAAATTTGAAATAGAGGCCATTCTCCCAAACTCATTCTAAGTGGCCAGCATACAACCAAAAAGAAAACTACAGACCAATAGCTCTGATGAACATAGAAGCAAAAATTCTCAATAAAATACTAGCAATCAGAATACAGCAAAAATCAAAAAAAATTAGACACCATGATCAAGTGGGATTCACCTCAGAATTGCAAGGATGGTTCAAAATACCTTGAATACATCTTCTTGTTGGTCTCTTGTCAATAGAGATGATATATAACATCAACAAAATCAAAGACAAAAACCATATGATTATCTCAATAGATGCAGAAAAAGCATTTGACAACCATTCTACAGCACTTCATGATAATGACTCTCAACAGATTAGGTATAAAAGGAAAGTATCTCAGCACAATAAAAGCCATCTATGATGAGCCCACCACTAACATCATCCTGAATAGGGGAAAACCGAATGCTTTTCCCTTAAGAACAGGAACAAAGGAAGGATGACCACTCTCACCACTCCTATTTAACATAGAACTGGAGTTACCAGTAAGAGCAATCAGGCAAGAGAAAGAAATAGAAGGCATCCAGATTGGAAAAGATGAAGTCAAACTGTCCCTGTTTGCAGATGACATGTTCCCATATATAGAAAAACATAAAGACTCGATCCAAAAACTCTTTGAGCAGGTTAATAATTTCAGTAATGTTGCAGGATACAAAATCAATGACCACAAATCAGTTGTGTTTATATTCTTCAATAATGAGCTGACAGAAAGAGAAATCAAGAAGGCAAGCCCATTTACAATAGTCACCAAAAAAATAAAATACTTCGGAGTCAATTTAACCAAGTAGGTAAAAGATTATCTACAATGACAATTACAAACCACTACTAAAGGAAGTTAAAGAAGACACAGAAAGATGGAAAGACATTCCATGCTCTTTGATTGGAAAAATTAACATTGTGAAAATGTCCATATGACCCAGAGTGATCTACAGATTCAATGCAGTCCCAATCAAAATACCAATTACATTCTTCACAGGAATAGTAAAAACAATCTTAACATTCATATGGAACAACAAAAGACCCTGAATAAGCAAACCAATCTTGAGAAAAAAAAAATAAAGCCAGAAGCATAACACTACCTGACTTTAAACTATACTACAAAGCTATATTAACCAAAACAGCATGGTGCTGGCATAAAAATACTCAGACTAGTGGAACAGAATAGAAAACCCCCCAACCCACATACTTACAGCCAACTGATCTTTGACAGAGGCACTAAGAACATATATTGTGGAAAAGACTGCCCCTTCAACAAATGGTGCTGGGAAAATTGGACACCATATGCAGAAGAATGAAACTAGACCTGCACCTCTCACCATATACCATAATCAACTCAAAATGGATTAAAGACTTAAGTGTAATACCTGAAAACTAACACTAGTAAAGGAAAACATAGGGGAAACATTTCAGGACAGGAAGTAGGACTGGGCAAAGACTTTATGAATAAGACCCTAAAAGGACAAGCAACAAAAGAAAAGTAAACCAATGGGATTATATCAAACTAAAAAACTTCTGAATGGCAAAGGAAAGAATCAACAGAGTGAAAAGACAAAATACAGAATGGGAGAAAATATTTGCAAACTATACATGTGACAAGGGATTAATATCCAGGATATACAAGGAACTCAAACAACTTACCAGTAAAAAATCCAAGTAACCCAATTTACAATAATGGGCAAAGGAGATCAATAAGCGTTTGTCAAAGGAAGACATACAAATGGCCAACAGGTACATGAAAAAATGCTCAGCATCTCTAATCACTGGGGAAATGCAAATTAAATCCACATTGAGATATCACCTCGCCCCAGTTAGACTGGCCATAATCAAAAAGACAGAGAATAATGAATACTGGCAAGGATGTGGAGAGAAGGAAACACTACTGCACTGTAGGTGGGACTGTAAGTTAGTACAATCACTATGAAAACAGTATGGAGGTTTTTCAAACAACTACAGATAGATCTACCATATGATCCAGCAATCCCACTTCTAGGTATATACCAAAATAATGGAAATCATCCTGTTATCTGTTTACTTGCACTCCCAAGTTCATCACAGCTCTATTTACAATTGCCAAGATATGGAACCAACCTAAATGTCCATGGACAGATGACTGGATAAGGAAAATGCAGTATATATACACTAAGGAACATGACTCTGCATAAAAAATAAGGAAATTCTGCCATTCCCCACAACATGGATGAGCTTGGAGAAAATTGTGTTGAGTGAAATAAGCCAGGCACAGAGGGAAAAATACTGCATGTCCTCACTTCTAAGGGGGAGTCAAGAGAGAAAGAAGGATAGAAAGAAAGACCACAGTTTTGTGTTAAACTTGCAGAAGGAGAGACCATACCTGGGGTTGCTGAGTGGGATGTGGGAGGGAGGAAGGGGGAGTGAGGTTGAGGTTTAACTGGGGGTTGGGGGGGGTGACACCAGAAATAATTGGTATTTGTGGTAATTGGTATGCTGATAGTATTTATCTGGCCATCACATCTTGAACACAAGTTTTGACAGTCAGCTTTGTACCCCATGAATGCACATAACCAATAAAATAAATTAATAATAATAAACAATCTATGGGAGATAGCAAAACCTCTGCTAAGATGGAAGATTACAGCAATAAATGTTTACATCAAAAAAGAAGAAAGATTTCAAATAAACAACCTAACTTTTACACCTCAAGGAGCTGGAAAAACAAGAATAAACCAAATCCAAAATCATTAGGAGAGAAATAGCAAAGATTAGAGCAGAAATAAATGAATCAGAACTTAAAAAAAAATACAAAAGATTGATTAAACAGTTGTTTTTTGGAAAAGATAAACAAAATTGATAAACTTTTAGCTAGACTAACAATGGAAAAAGAAATAAGACTCAAATAAGATACAACAATCACAATAATTTGTTGAACTTTCAAAAGGAGAAAACAGAACCAAGGCCGTCAGAGGTGGGAAAGGGTAGGGGGAGGAGGGCTAGCAAGAAATTGGTAAAGTGCCACTAAAAATGATTACATTGTGTTATGTTGAATATACTAATTATCATGATTTGAGTATCATATATTGCACAAAGGTTTTGATATCCAACACTGTATCTCACAGATGTGTACAATCAATTATGTTTTCGATAGTAAAAAAATTAAATCAGGCATGAAAAAAGGAACATTACAACTGATACCACAGAAATACAAAGGATCACAAGAGACTACTACAAACAACTACAGGCAAACAACTGGAAAACCTAGAAGAAATGGATAAATTCCTGGACACATACATCTTACCAAGGTTAAATCATGAAGAGCTAAAAAACCTAAACACCAATAACGAATAATGAGATTGAAGCACTAATAAAAGTTTCCCAACAAAGAAAACCTCAGGACCAGAAGGCTTTACTGCTGAATTCTACCAAACTTTATTTAAAGAACTAATACCAATTCTTCTACAACTCTTCCAAAAATTTGAAGAGGAAAATCGTTCTATGAGGCCAACAATAACCTTATACCAAAACCAGAAAAAGATATAACAAAAAAGAAAACTGCAGACCAATATCCCTAATGAACATAGATGTGAAAATCCTCAACAAAATACTAGCAAACAGAATCCAACGACCCATTAAAAAGATCATTCACTATGATCAAGTGGAATTCATCCAGAGATGCAAGGATGGTTCAACATATGAAAATCAATAAATTTGATACACCACATCAACAGAATGAAGGAAAAATAAAAACATATGATCATTTCTATAGATACAGAAACAGCATTTGATAAAATCCAACATTCCTTCATGATAAAGACACTCAACAAGCTAGGTATAGAAATAATGTACCTCAACACAGTAAAGGCCACATATGACAAATCCAAGAAAAGTATCATATTGAATGGAAACAAATTGGGGGCTTTTCCTCTACGATCTGGAACAAGACAAGGATGCCCACTTTCCCCACTCATATTCAACATAGTACTGGAAGTTCTAGCCAATGCAATAATTCTGGAGAAAGCAATAAAGGGCATCCAAATTGGCAAGGAGGAAGTCAAACTATCCCTATTTGCAGATGACATGATCATATGCATAGAAAACCCTAAAGACTCCACCAAAAAATTACTAGAACTAATAAGCGAATTCAGTATTGTGGCAGGATACAAAATCAACACACAAAAATCAATAGCCTTTCTATATTCCAATAATGATATAGCTGAAGAATAAATCAAGAAAGCAATAGCATTTACAATTGCTACCCAAAAATGAAATACCTAGGAGTAAATATAACCAAGGAGGTGAAAGACCTCTACATTGAAAACTATAAAACACTGGTGAAAGAAATGGAAGAGGACACAAATAAATGGAAAGATGTAACGTGTTCATGGGTTGGAAGAATTAATGTCATCAATGCAATACACATTCAATGCAATCCTTATCAAAATATCAATGACATTCTTCACAGAAATAGAAAAAAATGATCTTAAGATTTGTATAGAACCACAAAAGACCCCTTATAACTAAAGCAATCTTGAACAACAACAAAAAGAGTTGTAGGTATTACATTTCCTGACTTCAAAATATATTATAAATTTATAGTAACCAAAACAGCATAGTACTGGCATAGAAATAGACAAATATGCCAATGGAACAGAATAGAGAGCTCAGGGCCGGCCCAGTGGCGCACTGGAGAGTGCGCTGCTTGGGAGCACTGCGGCGCTCCCGCCGAGGGTTCGGATCCCATGTGGAGACCGGTTCCCGCTCACTAGTTGAGCGCGGTGTGGACGCAACACCGAGGGTTGCGATCCCGTTGCCAGTCCCCGGTACGGGCGCAACACCGAGGGTTGCGATCCCGTTACTGGTCAGTAAAAAAGACAAAAAAAAGGAAAAAGAAAAAAAAAAGGAATAGAGAGCTCAGAAATAAACCCACATACTTACTGCAGCCAACTGATTTTTAACAAAGGTGCAGGATATACAGTGGGAAAAGGACAGCCTCTTAAATAAATGGTGCTGGGAAAACTTGATATAAACATGCATAAGATTACAACTAGACCCCTATCTCTCACCATACACAAAGAATAAACTCAAAATGTATTAAAGATCTAAATTTAAGAACTCAAATTATGAAATGGCTGGAAGAAAATGGGAAATGCTATACAAAATGGGAGTGGTCAGCGCTTTTTTGAGTGAGACTTCAAAGGCACAGGCAACTAAAGCAAAAATACACAAATGGGAGTATATCAAACTGAAAAGTTTCTGCACAACAAGGAACGCTATTAACAAAGTGAGGAGACAGCCTACAGAATTGGAGAAAGTGTTTACAAACTACGAGGGGCTAATATCCAGAATATATAAGGAACTCAAACAATTAGTTATCACCAAACCTATCCTCCTTTGTTCCTCTTATGTGTTATCAGTGGTAGGGAGGAGGCAAAATGACAGAAGTCTGTAAGACTAAGACATGAAGGCATTTAGGGTTCTGTCAATTTGAAGAGGTCATATTTTTAGTGTGTAGAAGCTTTACACATTTTCTCTGAACTCTCAAGCTTGGTGCAAGCAATCATGCATAAGATCCCTTATGTATCACTGCCTTTAGCCTTCTTTTCCTCTTCCACTGTGCTTATTTTCTAAGGTCACCTAATCTTTGTCTCTAGCTTTGATTTCAGTCCTGGTCACTCTCTGGTGTTCCATATCCATACCTCTAAGTGCTGGTTGGAAAACTCCACATGGATGTCCTGCAGGCAGCTTGACCTCATCTATAACACCCTATTTCTTGCTCCCTCAACCCTTTATCCCCTTTCCCCAGTAAAAATATACCTATGATCTTTACCTTGGTGAATGGAAAGCTATCCTCAACCTCATCTCTCTTCAACCCCACCACATATTTCCATTGATATTGACTCTGTGATGTTTTACCCATCTGCCAACTCCCTCATGCCCATTTTCATTGCCCTAGTTTCATGCCTTACCACTTCTTGCCCAGGCTTGCAATATCTTCCTGATACTCCCCTCCCCAATCTGTCTTTTACACTTTTCTCACAAACATGTTCCTTAAAAAATAAATGTATTCAGTCCTTGGTCAAAAATCTCTATTGAAGGCCTATTGCACACAGGAAAAAGTTCAAACTCATTAACATAGCTTGCAGGGTTCCTCACTATCTAGTCCCAAAATAACTTTCTCTTAGAGATTTTTTAAATAGGAGTAAATTTACACAAAGTGAAATGCATGGTATTAAGGGTACAATTTGATTAGTTTTGACAAATGTAGACACCACACCCATGTAATGAATACCTCAATCAAAATACATGTAGAGGGTTAGAAATCTTGATTCTCAGTTGATATTTAGAACAGGGTTTTTAGGCAATGCATGTATGGGGCAAAATCCCTCAGTTAAGGGGCAAAAGCCTACAGGTAGCATGGCAAAAGCCCATTTAATCAATTCTAATTAAGTATATGTTGATTCTCATTTGATTTTTAGAATAGGGTTTTTAGGTAATGCATGTATGAGGCAAAAGCCTCCAGCCAGGGGGCAAAAGCTGACAGATAACATGGCAACAGCCCATCTAATCAACTCTAATCACTGCTTAGGTATGGGATTGTATACTTTAATGATTTTAGAGCTAACAGGTGGTTATCATACCTATCCTGTTAAGAGATTTTAAAGAATTGCTGCAGGGAAAAATGTGAAAAAGTGTTTGCTAAGGGCAAGCTGTCTGTTGGTGGAAAATTTATAGACAGTTATACTTGGATTTAATCATAAGAATGTAACTTTTGCTTAAATCATTTTAGGAGAGGTTATATTTTAGATAATGATCACAGTTTGACCAACTTAGCTTTTCACTAATTGTACTTTGGAATGTCATGTTAATTTTACTGATGTTACTACTTTCCATTGTTTAAGCTATACTTAGCCATAGATAACTTTTGTCACATTGCCCATGTCTTTTTCTCCTTTTGAAATGATTGAATCAACTGATTTTTCTTGTGAAACTTCCTTGTCTTTACAATAAAAAACAGAAGCTAACTTTGAATTAGGACTGTACCCAGTTTTCTCCTTCTAACAGATGAGTTGCTGAGGTGCAGTCCCTTCAGGCTTCTCATTGCATTCATGTTGCTTTTAGTAATCCCTTTTTGCATCTCTATTACACATTGAGAAGTGTAACAAATTCAGAACATTTTCATCACTTTAGAAAATTCCCTCATGCCTCTTTTTAATAAATTCCCATAGACAACCACTGTTCTCATTTTTATCGTCATTGATTAAGTTTGTCTGTTCTTGACATAAAGTTTGTACTCTCTTTTCATTCCACATAATGGTTTTAAGATCATTCGTGTTGTTTCATTTATAAGTAGCTTACTATTTTTTATTGCTGAGGAGTATTCTACTATGTGATGATAGCACCAATTTTGGATGGTTTCCAGTTTAGGGCTATGATAAATAAAGATGTTCTAAACGTTTTCTCTCTCTCTCTCTCTTTTCTCTACAAAATGTGTGATACATACAAGTGGGGTACAACATTGATTTTCAATAATTGTGTAAAATGTGTGGTGGTTAGATCAGGGGAGTTAGCTTATTCTTCATTACAATGCACAATCATTCCTTGTGTCTGTTGACCAACTCCTCATTAGCCCTCATCCCTCCCCATCCCCTCCCCTTTTCCACCTCTAGTTTTCTAAAAATTCAACATATTCCTGTGATTGTTGTTTTTCTTTCTTTCTTTCTTTCTTTCTTTCTTTCTTTCTTTCTTTCTTTCTTTCTTTCTTTCTTTCTTTCTTTCATTCTTTCTTTCTTTCTTTCTCTCTCTCTGTCTCTCTTTATTGTTCATTTGTTTATTTATGGATTCAGTTCTTGGTTATGAGTGAGAACATGTGGTATTTCTCTTTATGTACCTGGGTTGTTTCACTTAGAATAATTTGCTCCAGTCTCATCCATATTGCTGCAAATGGTAGAATTTCATTCTTTTTTATGGCTGAGTAATATTCCGTTGTGTACATATACCACAATTTCCTTATCCAGTCATCCATCCATCGACATTTAGGTTGGTTCCATAACCTAACTATTGTAAATAGAGCTGCAATAAACATGGGAGTGCAGGTATCCCTTTGATCTGATGTTTTCCAATCCTCTGGATATATCCCCACCCCCAGTAGTGGGATTGCTGGATTATATGGAAGTTCTATCTGTAGCTGTTTAGGGAACCTCCATACTGTTCTCCATAATGGCTGTACTAATTTACAGTCCCATCTGCACATTCTTGTACAAATGTTTTTGTGGAGCTATGTTTTCATTTCTCCCAGATAAATACATAGGAGTGGGATTGCTGGGTCACATAGTAGATATATAGTTAATGGTATAAGAGATGGTTAAACAGTTTTCCAAAGTGATTGTATCATTTTCCATTCCCACCAGTAATGTCTGAGTTCTTTCAAATTCTCAACATAATTTGGTGTTGTCATTCATTTTAATTTTAGCCTTCTTCTGGTTTTAATTTCCATTCCTTTGGTAGGTAATAAATTTGAGCACTTTTCTATGTGCTTATTGGGCATTTGTGTATCTTCCTTTCTTAAGTGTCTATTCCAGTATTTTCACCATTTTTATTGAGTTGATTGCCTTTGTATATACTTTACATATGCATTAAAAACATTCTTTGTATATCCTTACAAGTTCTTTGTCAGATATATGTATTGTAGATATTTTCTACCAGGCTATAACTTGCCTTTACATTTTCTCAACTTTCTACTTTAATAAGCGGAAGTTTTAAATTTTGATGAAGTCTAATTTACCAATTGTTTCTTTCAGGTTTATTGATTTCTGTGCCCTATCTAAGAAATCTTTGCCTCCCTCCAGATAGTAGAGATATTCTCCAGTAGTTTTCTTCTAAAAGGTTTATAATTTTAGCTTTTGTGTTCACGTCTCTGACACAACTTGAGTTGATGTTTATGTATGACATCAATGTTCATTATTTCCATATGGATGCCTAGTTGGTCAAGAATCACATGTTGAAGTTCATTTCCCAGTTGAATTGCTTTGTTGCCTATATTAAAATCAATGGACTTGTAAGTATAGATCTATTTCTGCATTTTTTATTATTTTTCCATTCATCTATTTGTCTACTTTTGCCAATATGACACCATTTATTTAGTTAGTTAGTTAATTTTTAATTGACACATAATAATTGTACATTAATGTTAACTTATAATAAGTCCTAAAGTTATTGGTACAGGTGGCCTGGCTCTTTTTTTTTAAGATTGTTTTAACTATTCTCAGTCCTTCGCATTTCCATATAAATTTTAGCTTGCCAAATTGTATTTTTAAAAGGCTGTTAGAGGGCCGGCCCGGTGGCACACTGGATAGTGCGCCGCTTGGGAAGCGCGGCGGCGCTCCCGTCCGAGGGGTCGGCTCCCACAAAC
>NW_007726907.1:245887-388013 GCF_000696425.1 Galeopterus variegatus | reverse complement strand
TCACTGGCTGAGCGAGGCGCGGGAGCAACACCGAGGCTTGCGATCCCGTTGCCGGTCCCCGGTCCGGTACGGGGGCAACACTGAGGGTTGCGATCCGTTGCCGGACATGGAAAAAAGACAAAAGACAAAAAAAAAAAAAAAAAAAAAAAGGCTGTTAGAATTATAATTGGAGCCATATTATATTTATAAGTCAAATTAGTGAGAAATGGCATCTTAATATATCAAATTTTACAATTTCCATTTAACATAGTATATTATTCCATTTCCATTTAACATTTACATTTAACATGTATTTACATTAAACATGGTATATTGTTCCATTTCTTTAGGCCTTTTATAATTTCTTCCAGCAATATTTTGTTTTCAGTGTAGAGATCTGGCAAGTATTTGTGAAATGTACTAAAATATGTTTTTGACACTATTACAAATGCAATTCTTAAATTTCATTATCCAATTACTTGCTGCAAGTACTTAGAAATAAAATTAGATTTTTCTATTGACTTCGTATCCTGTGACTTTGATAAATTCACTAATTGGTTCTTGTAGTTTTTAGATTCTTCAAGATTTTCAATATAATAATCATCTTGTCTGCAAATACAATAATTTTACTTCTTCCTTCCAATTTGTATGCCTTTTCTTTTCCTTGCCTTAGCACTCTGGACAAGACCTCTAGCTAATACATTGTTAAATAAAAGTAGTAAAAGAGAACATCTTTGGTTTGTTCCCAAACATAGGGGAATATGCTTAATATTTTATCATTAGGTAAGATATTATCAGTAGGATTTTGTAGGTGCTCTTAATCAGATTTGTAAAATTCCCTTTTATTTCTAGTATTCTTAGATTTTTTATGATGAACGGTTGTACAATTTTGGTCAAATGTTTTTCTTCATCTATTGAGATAATATTATGGTTTTTCTCCCTTATTCTGTTAAGGATTAAATACATTGATTGATAAACATTAAACTTAACTTACATTCTTGAGATAAATCCCACTTAGTCATGATGCATTGTCCTTTTTATTTGTTATTGAATTCAATTTATTATTGTTTTGTTAAGAAACCTTCCATCTAAGTTTATAACACATATTGGTCTGTAAGTTTTTTTCTTCTAATGTATTTGTGATGTTTTGATATTCGTTTGTTGCTGGCCTCAGTTTTACCATGTTGACAAGTGTTCTCTCCACTTCTATCTTCTGAAAGAATTTATAAAGAATTGGTATTATTTCAACCTCAAATGTTTGATAGAATTCACAGGTAAGCTATATGAGTCTAGAGGTTTCGTGTGAAGAATTTTTATTAGGATTTTCATTTTTAATAGATAAAGTATAATTCAGATTTTCTGTTTCTTCTCTTGTTAGTTTTGTAGTTTGCATTTTTTCAAGGAATGTGTCCATTTTATCAAAAATGCTGTATTTATTGGAATAAATTTGTATGTAATATTGCCTTAGTATCCTCTTAATGTCCATAGAGTTTTCAGTGATATCCTTTTCTCATTCATGATGTTAATTATTTGATTTTTCTTCTCTTTTTTCCTGATCGATCTCCTAGAGTTTCTCAATTTTATTTATTAGAAGAATCAAATTTTGGCTTTGTTCATTTTTCTGTTTGTTTTCTATTTCATTGATTTTTTTTCTTATCTTTATAATTTTCTTCCTTCTATTTACTTTTGACTTAATTTACTTTTATGGCTTTAGCTTTTTCAAGAAGAAACTTGTTCCTTGATTTTAAACCTTTCTCATTTCAAATGTAAGTTTTTAAATTATAAGTTCTTCACTGGACACTGCTTTTGGTTGCATCTCACAAAATTTGGTATATTTTAATTTTCATTCAGTTTTAAATATTTTAAAATTTCCCTTGGGATTTCTTTTTCAGTCCACATTTTGCTTAGAACTGTGTTGTTAAATTTCTTTTCCTTCAGTTTTATTCTTTTGTGTGTGTGTGTGTGTGTGTGTGTGTGTGGAATACAGTGTGTTGTTTCAATACATGCATATACTGCACAATGATTCACTCAGGGTAAATAGCATAGTTTTGTACCCAATAGTCCACCACTTCTCCACCTCTTAACCTCCTCCACTCCTGGCTTCTGGTAACCAGTATTCCTCTACCTCTATGAGAACCACTTTTTTAAAAATTCCATATATGAATGAGATCACGCTGCATTTGTCTTTCTGTGCATGGCTTACTTCACTTAACGTGATGGTTTCCAGTTGCATCCATGTTGCTGCAAATGACAGGATTTTATTCTTTTTCATGGCTGAATAATATTCCAATTTGTATATGTACCACAATTTTTATCCATTCATCCATTGATGGGCATTTAGGTTGATTCCTTCTCTTGGCTATTGTGAATAGTGCTGAAATGAACATGGAAGTGCAGGTGTCTCTTCAATATATTGATTTCATATCCTTTAAATATATACCCAGTAATGGGATAGCTGAGTCATAAGGCAGATCTACTTTTAGTTCTCTGAGGAACCTCCGTACTGTTTTCCACAATAGCTGTACCAATTCACATTCCCATCACCAACGTAGAAGTGTTCCCTTTTCTCTAAATCCTCACCAGAATATATTATTTTCTGTCTTGTTGTTAATAGCCATTTTTACCAGGGTGAGATAATATCTCATTGTGGTTTTAATTTGCATTTCCCTGATGATTAGTGATGCTGAACATTTTTTCATGTGCTTGTTGGACATTTGTATGTCTTCTTTTGAGAAATGTCTTTTCAGGTCCTTTGGCCATTTTTTAATTGGGTAATTTGGTTTTTTTGCTATTGAGTTGTTTGAGTTCCTTATATATTCTGGATATTAGCCCCTTGCCTGTTGTGTAGTTTGCAAACACCTTCTCCTATTCCATAGGTTGTCTCTTCACGTTTGTTAAAAGTGTCCCTTGCTGTGCAGAAGCTTTTTAGTTTGGTGTAGCCCCATCTGTGTATTTTTGCTTTAGTTGCCTGTGCCTTTACAGTTTCATTTTTAAAAGTGCTGCCCACTCACATTTTGTGTAGCGTTTTTCCTATGTTTTCCTCTAGTAGTTTCATATTTTCAGGTCTTAAATCTAAGTCTTTAATCCATTTTGAGTTGATACTTGTGTATGGTGAGAGACAAAGGTCTAGTTTCAGTCTTCTGCAGCTGGATATCTAGTTTCCTCAGTATCATTTATTGAAGAGGCTGCCCTTTCCCCACTGTATATTCTTAGCACCTTTTTCAAAAATCAGTTGGCTGTAAGTGTGTGGGTTTATTTCTGGGCTCTCTAAAGATGACATATTGTTATTGGTTTCTAATAACTTCTGATATGATCAAAGTACATAAGATGTAGCTTTTGGTCTTTTGAAATATATTGATTCATTTTATGGCCTGGCATATGTTCTATCTTAGTGAATACTTCAGACACTTGAAAAGAACGTGTATTCTGCAGTTTGTGGGTATAGTCTTCTATAAATGTCAATTAGGTCAAGTTGGTTGATTGTTTTGTGCAAATCTTCTCTATTTCTACTGTTTTTTTTTTTTTTTTGTCTACTTGTTCTATTAATTTCTGGAAAGGGAACATTAAATTCTCCACCAATTTTTCACAGAGTGTGAATTTGTCTCTTTCTCTCTTTATTCTGCCAGTTCTAACTTTATGCATTTTAAAGCTCTGTTAAGATTGTAGGTCCTTCTAACTATTGACATTTCAGGATGACATTTCTAGCCTCTATTTACTATGTGCCAGTAGTGCCTCCCTCCAATTTTGACAATCAAACATGTCTCCAGACATTGTCCAATGTCTCCTGGGAGGCAAAATTGGTCCTTAAAAAGAACCACTGATTTAGGAATGTAATATGCATACTTATCACAATATGCTCAGAATAATATTGTAGCTCTTAATGTAAAATGTAAGAAACTTATAACAGCAAAATTCTATCTTCCCTATCCTTTGTGATATTATCATGTATTTTATATTTATATAAATATAATAAAACCCACAATCCATGTAATTATTTTTGCCTTAAACAGTCAGTTGTCTTTTTAAGAAATTCAGAGTAGAAAAAAAGGACTTTTTTTCCTTCAGCTTTATTGAGGTATAATTGCCAACACGTATTTACCACTTTTGGTAATTTCTTGTAAACCTGACTTTTTTCCATCTGATGTCATTTCATTCCAGCTTAAGGAACTTTCTTCAGCATATTAGTCCAGGACTGCTGGTAACAAACTCTCCCAGCTTTCTCTTATCTGAAATGTCTTGATTTTACCCTCATTTTTTGGAGGACAATTTCTCTGGATATAGATTTTGATTTGTTTTATTTTTTCATCACTTCAAAGATACCATTGCATTGAATTTTAGCTTCCATTGTTCCTGATGAGAAGCCAGCAGTTTGCCGTTTGACTGTGATGTGCATAGATATAGGTCTCTTGAATTCTTACATGAGAAAGATGATGTTTTTGCACCAAATTTGAGGAAATTTCAGCCATTGTTTTTTCAAGTTTTTTTTTTTTTTTTTTGCCTCATTCTCTTTCTCCTCTCTGTCTCCAATTCCAAGTAAGTTAGACTACTTGATATAGTCTACATGTCACTGAAGCTCAGTTGAGTTGTCGTTTGCTTTCTTTTTTAAAAAATCTTTTTTTACCCTTTCTTTAAGATGGGGAATTTCTATTGATCTGGCTCTAATAATTCTTTCTTCTGCAGTCTCCATTTTGCTGTTAATCTCATCCAGTGTTTTTTTTTTTTTTTCATTTTAGATATTGTACTTTTCAGTTATAAAATATTTGCTTTTTTTAATTTTTTATTATTAGCATATTCGTTATTACAAATCATAATTTTTTATGCCTTTTACCTGAACTATCATTCGATTTCCATTACTCTGCTGAGATTTCCCATCTATTGACTCACTATAATATCTTTTAAGTTTTTGACCATGTCTATAACGGCTGCCTTAAATTCCTTGTCTGCTAATTCCAACAGCTGTATCCTCTCATGGTGTGTTTCTACTGACTGCTACTTTTCTTGATCATTGGACACATTTTCTGACATTTTATATGTTGAATACAGTAACTGATAATTTATATGGAATGTAGATTATATAATTTTTTTAAAGAGCATTGAATTTTGTTCTGAAAAACTCTTTAATTACTGGTGGAAACTTTAAGTCCTATTGGCCTTAGTTTTATTCTCTTAGGATGGGTCTTTTTAGCTTTTTGTCCCTTTTCTTATTTTTGATGTATGGGCTTCATGAGGTCCCAAATGAATGCCTGAGGTGCTCAGTAGGGTCTCTCTTCTATGGCTAGGCCAGCACACCAACATCTTACAGAAGTGTATTACCTCTGGTATTTCCATTTAGTAAGCAACCCCATAACATACAGTCTCTGATAGGTTTAGCAAAGTCAAAGCCCTGCCTATGTGCAGCCCAGCTCTTAGCCAAGGACCATGCAAATTTCTGGTGCCACCCTTCTTCACAGCTCCATTTTCTCTAGTATTTAGTCCCACAAATTCCAGTCTCTTCAGCAGGTCAAAACTCCAATTTCTGCCTCTGCTTGCACTCTACCTCCCTTTTTGAGGCAAGACAGTATTCATAGGCAAAAAACTGGAATGATTGTGGGATTCACCTTGTGTGTTTTCTTTCTCTCAAGGATCACAGTACTGCATTGTCTGTTGTTCATTTCCTGAAAATAATTGCCACATTTATTTTGTCCCCTATTTATTTGTTGTTGACAGGAGAGTAAGTCAAGGCCCCGTTACTTTGTAACGGCCTGAAGCAGAAGTTTTATAGTTTTACTATTTAATTAAAATTGAAAACATCATTTCTCTCTTGACATTAGAAACTGTACTGGAGTAATTTTATTGGAGGACAATGGAGAGGATGATAAAATTATGCTGGCAAGACTGGTTAAACATATAAAACTAATTCTGACCCTAAAAATTCTAGCTCCATATTTGTGTCTATTTGGAATTTGGCAAAGCCACAGAATTATCAGAGAGGAATCTTCTTGTCTATCTCAAGCTGCCAATCTCTTCTTACCTATTATCAGTTACACCTTAAAACTGCCGATGATTCTTTGAGTCTCTCAGAATGAATGCAAACATCAGGTGGTTGCATCCAACCTGCCCCATGGAATTGCCTCATCAGCTGTCTGCTCTTTGCTAAAAGAAGCCATCTTTCTTACTGCTCTTGGTCTCCAGTTTTTCTCTTTCTTTGAACTTCTGCATGAGATATCAGTGTATAAAGCAAGCATCTTTCTTTTTTGCATCTGCCATGTTATATTTGATCTTGTCCAGAATTTTTTTCCTGAAAAATTTTATCCATTTCTCAAGAAGTCTGTTTATGTTCTCTCCCCTTAGTCTCAGCTGTTGAAAAATCTGAGGCCCAAATAATAAAACATTTTATTACAATCAATCCCCCTCCTAGATATACTGGGACCCCAATTCCGTCAGGCCATCTTCTCCTATACTTCTTGCGAGTCCCACACACCTCCTCCATAGCTTTTTCTGCTGGGATGAACTATCTCAGGATGCACTCCAGGCCACTGACTCTTGAAAATGTTGCCAAGGTCTGTTAATGTTCTTTTTTAAAAAAATCTCCAAGTTCAAGTCAAACTTTCATTTTTGCAGCCTCTTCTTCTGAGAAAAATTTTAAAATGCACAGTTCAACGTTGAGGATGCTCTCAGCAATGGCCCTATTTAGGAAGAAAGCTGAGGTGCCCCTGAGCAGCAAATACCTTGGCATTGTGAGTAGAGCACATTCCTCAGACATTCCCAAGAATCTTTCTGTAGGAATAACAGCATGGCTGTTATTGCCTCATGGGGAGTTTCTTGATCTAAGTATGCTGTGTGTGGGTAGAGAGGTGGCTAACAGAACTTCCTTGCAATTTTAATGCTTAGAAAACTTCATGCAAGTTGTACCCCTATGTTATGCCTCAAGAACCCTAGGATTCCCCAAAGTAATGATATAAACTGAGCTTTAAAATGGCCCTAGGTTATTACATGTTTACATCTGTATTTCTATTGTTTTGTACATGTATTTTGAAAATCGCATTCCCTCTGCGAGGCTGCAATTTCCTTGAGGGCAGTGATTGAATTTATTCTTTAACTAACAGGTTCCTGTTCTGCCTGTCAGTCCACTAGTGCCCTGATGTAAAGTTGTACACCTGAGGCAATGTAACTTGCCCAGCTCTGAACCAAATGATTTCTCTACAATTACCATAAACCATTAGAAAAGCAACACATCATTAAAATTGAATTCTAGACCAAAAATGGCTTTCAAAATGAAAACATGGCCTGCAGAACTATATTCCTTAGGATGGCATTTTTTCACTGTGATTCAATTACTCACGCATATAAAAGGGAATCTAAAGTTCTCTCAGAAATATAGACCCCAGCAGCAAAAATGTATTTCTAGTGATTATTTGACAATGGAGTAGAAATAAGCATTCAAGTGCAGGAGTGGGATTTCACTATTCCCACCTAAGTTTGAATTCCAGGTTCACCTCTTATTAGCTAGGTGTCTGTGAGAACAATAAGAACGTCTGGAACCCCCTGTTTTCCAATACTCAAAATGGGAACAAGAATACTTAAGTTTTAGGGTTTTTTTTTTTCCCCACTCTGGCAGGGAGAGGACTCAGTATCCAAGCAAGAGCACCGGGAGCTCCGCCCCTCATGGTTTTCGACAGGAGAGGCCCCAGTGGTTTCCCACTGGGCCCAAGAGCCCCACCTCTCACAGCTGTCACTGGGAGCAACTTGAGAGACCCTACACCAACTCCAGGAGCCCCACCTCTCATGATCCCTGCCAGGAGCAACTTGAGCTCCTCCAAGCTGGTCCTGTGAGCCCACCCTCTGCACTTCTGCCAGGAGTGACTTCAGCTCTTTCACACTGGCCTCAGAAGCCCCACATCCCTTTGCTCTTGCAGGAAGAGGCCTCAGCACCTTGGCAACAGCACTGGGAGCTCTTCCCCTTGCTGCTTTTGCAGGGAGAGGCCCCAGCAGTCTGGCACTGGGCCCAAGAGCACCACCGCCCACTGCTCTCACTGGGAGAGACTTGAGAGATTCCACACCAATCCTGGGAAGCTCTCCCCCTGCAGCCCTTGCCAATAGAGTCTTGAGCACCTCTAATCTACCCCTGGGACCCCAGGCCCCCACAACTCTTGCAGGGAGAGGCCTCGGCACCCTAGCAATAGCATCTGGAGTCCCACTCTGCAAAACTTTCACCAGGAGGGCCCCCAGCAGTCTGGCTCCAGCCCCAGGAGCCCTGCCCCTCATGGCTCTCACTGGGAGTGACTTGAGCACCTCTATACCAGCCCTGGGAGTCCTGCCTCCTGGGCTCAAACTGGAAGAGGCTTCAGGACCCCAGAGAGCTTCACTCCTCACAGCATTTTCTGGGAGAGGCCTTAACAGTCCTACACCAGGTCTTGGAACCCCTCCCCAAACAGCTTTCCCTGCACGAGGCCTCAGAGGCTCAGTACCAGCCCCGAGAGTCTCACCTCTTGCAACTCCCACTCCAGGAGGCATGAATCACTGGACAGCAGACTCCTCCCAAATGAAGTCTATGTGGAATCAAAACTGAAAAATCCTGCCCAACAGGCAACATAAAACAAACCTTCAGGAGAGATTCTTCTCTCCAAAAGAAACTCAAGTACCTGAAGAAGCAGCTACTCCACCAGATGACCAAACATCAATGTAGAGATACTAGAAATATGAAAAAACAAGAAACTAGGCTGCCCCCAAAGGAATGTAATAACACTCAAACACAAGATCCCAATCCACAAGAAGCCCTTGAATTGTGTGAAAAAGAATTCTGAGTAACAATCATAAGGAAACTCAGTGACATACAAGAAGAGATACATAGGCAACACAATGAAAGGAGAATAATAATCCAAGATATGAAGGAAGAAATCTACAAAGAGATTAATGCAGTAAAAAAGGATGTGTCAGAACCCTTGGAACTGAAACATTCATTCAATGAAATAGAAACAGCATTTGAGAGCTTTAGCAGCAGACTAGAGGAAGCAGAAAAAAAGAATTCCTGACCTTGAAGACACTATTTTCAAAATAACCCAAGCAGACCAAAAAAAATTTTTTTAAATGAATAAAATCTCTGAGAACTATCAGAGAGCCTCAAGCACACAAACATTCAAATTACAAATGTTCCAGAAGGGGAAGAAAGAGAAAAAGGGATTGAGAACTTAGTCAATGAGGTAATAGCAGAAAACTTCCCTGGTATTAGTAGAGAGATGGATTTCCAGATACAAGAAGCAGAAAGATCCCCAAACAAGTTCAATCCAAAAAGGTCCTCTCCAAGAAACATTGTAGTTCAAGTGGCAAAAGTTACAGACAAAGAGAATCCTAAAAAGAGCAAGAGAAAAATGTCAAGTCACCTATAGGGGAGTCCCCATCAGACTAACAGAAGACTTCTCAGCAGAAACCCTGCAGGACAGAAGAGAATGGGATGATGTATTTAAGGTAATAAAAGAGAAAAACTGCCAACCAAGAATACTATACCCAGCAAGGCTACCCTTCAGATATGAAAGAGATATAGTGTATTTCCCAGAAAAACAAAAATTATGTGAATTCTGTGCCACATGAACAGTCCTATAAGAAACCCTCAATGGAGTCCTGCACCTGGAACCCCCCCAAAAATAATCCCTACCATGAACACACTAGGAAGAATAAATGCCACTGATAAAATACATAGGCAAGTGAGAAAGAGGAAAAAAACCAAAAACTATACCATTCCACTTCAAGAACCCAACAAACTACAAAGTCATAGAAAATCAGGGAAAGAAAGGAACAAAAGACACTTAAAACAACCACACAAAAGCAATTAAATGACAGGAATCAGACAATATCTTTCAATACCAACACTAAATGTTAATGGATTGAACTCCCCACTTAAAAGACATTGACTGGCTGAATTGATTAAAAAACTAGACCCAACTATATGCTGCCTACAAGAAACCCACCTCACCTGTAAAGACTCTCACAGACTAAAAGTGAAAGGATGGAAAAAGATTTACCATGCAAACAGAAACCAAAAATGAGCAGGAGTAGTTATTCTTATACCAGATAAAATAAACTTTAAACCATAAACTATAAAAAGAGACAAAGAATGCCATTATATGATGATAAAGGGATCTATCCACCAAGAAGACATAACAATCATAAATATATATGTTTCCAACATTAATGCACCCAGATTTATAATGCAAACATTACTAAACCTAAAGAGAGAGAGAGAGACCTCAATGCTGTAATAGTTGGGGACCTGAACATCACCTTCTCAAAACTGGACAGATCATCTAGGCAACATATCAATAGGGAAACACAGGATTTAAACTACACTCTAGACCAATTGGACTTGGTAGATACGTATATATAGAACATTTCACCCTACAACCAGAGAATATACATTCTTCTCATCAGCATATGGAATATTCTCCAAGATAGATCTTATATTAGGTCACAGATCAAGTATCAAAAAAATTTAAAAATTGAAATCATTTCATGCATCTTCTCAGACCAAAATGGATTAAAACTAGAAATTAATAACAAATGAAACTTTGGACATCACACAAATACTTGGAAATTAAACAACGTTCTTCTAAATGACATATGGGTTAAAGAAGAAATGAAACAGGAAATCAAAAAACTTCTCATACTAATGATAATAACAACACGTCATACCAAAACTTATGGGATACTGCAAAAGGAGTACTAAGAGGAAAGTTTATCACAATAAATACTTACATAAAGAGAACAGAAATGTTTCAAATAAACAGCCTAAAATTACACCTCAAGGAACTAGAAAAACAAGAACAATCCAATCCAAAAGTTATCAGGGGGAAAGAAATAATTAAAATCAAAGCAGACCAAATGAAATAGAAACGAAAAATACAATGCAAAAGATCAGTGAAACAAAAACTTGGTTTTTTTGAGAAGTAATCAAAATAGACAAACTACTAGCCAGACTTACTAAAAAAAGAAGAGCAAAGACTGAACAAAAATCAGAAACAAAAAAGGAGATATCACAATTGATGCCACAGAAATACAAAGAATCATGAGAGATTATTATGAACAACTATATGCCAACGAATGAGAAAATCTGGAGGAAATGGATGAATTTCTAGACACATAATGAACTAGCAAGATTGAGCCAAAAAGACACAGAAATACTGAACAGACTAATAACAAGCAACAAGCCTGAATCAGTAATCATAAATCTTCTAAAAAAGAAAAGCCCAGGACCAGATGGCTTCACTACTGAATTCTACCAAACCTTTAAAGAGGAATTAATACCAGTTCTTTCCAAACCATTCCAAGAAATTGAAACAGAAACCATTCTCCCGATCTCATTCTATGAAGCCAGCATCACCCTGATACCATAACCAGACAAAGATAGAACAAAAAAAGAAAACTACAGGCCAATATCCTTGATAAATTTAGACACCAAAATCCTCAACAAAATACTAACAAACAGAATACAGCAACATATCAAAAAGATGATACATCATGATCAAGTGGGATTCATCCCAGAAATGCAAGGATGGTTCAACATACACAAATCAATAAATGTGATACACCACATCAACGAGGTTTAGATTGTTTTGAGGATTAAATAACATGTTGTATCTCAAATATACATGATCTTCAATCAGATTATGGGCCTTTAACAGAACTCATCACCTGCAATCACCTGATTCAGTTAGCTGATGTTAGAAACTATGCACTACAGCCATTATATTGGAGAAAAGTGGAGAGGATAGTATGATTTTGAGATTATGTCTACAAGACTGGTTTAATAGATAATACTAATTCTAAACCTAAAGCATCTAGGAATTGGACATTGATTTAAAACTCATTCATGGGTTCTAGTTTTTAAATTAGGAATGAGATTAATAGAATATTTGGATGGAATTAAAAGGTAATTGTGGAAAACTGCATTTCTCCAAGATTTGTAAAGCTAAATTTTTATTTTTAAAAATCTGATTTCAAGGTTCAGGACTCACACTTAACTTCCTTATCAATTAGTGTTAGCAAGATAATGAAATGAATCCAGCAATCATGAAGAGTTATTGTTGCAGTGGCACTGTATGAAGTAATTCACATTTCTGGGCTGAAACGAACTGAAAAACACCAGCCAGAGAAGACAAACCTCTGAAGCCTTGATTTAAAAAATAGTCATTTTAAAGTGTTTATAACTACATATTTTATTTTTCCACTCAAGTATAGCTGCATTAATGCAATTAGCTCCAAAGCTCAAAAGATGGAGAATTAGGGCACGGCGGCACTCCTGCTGAGGGTTCGGATCCCATGTGGAGACCGGTTCCCGCTCACTGGCTGAGTGCGGTGTGGGCATGACACCAAGGGTCACGATCCCATTACCCATCAGTAAAAAAAACAAAAAAAAAAAAAAAAAGATGGAGAATTAACATGCAGAGACTTCACTATAAAATAGGATTCTGGGAGGAGGGAGGGAGGTGTCGGTGATGGGCCATAATAATCATATACATTGTATATTGACAAAATAAAAATTTAACGAAAAAAAAAATAGGATTCTTAGTTGAAATAAAGAATAAAAGTTATTTTAACCTCTGAATACATTAGCATATCTAAGCTGGAAGGAATACATAAAATTTGACAAATTCTACAAATCTTGTGTAAATCCCATCTACTGAGTTCTTAACTTTAGTGTATATATTTTTCAATTTTAGAATTTCCAATTGATTCTTACAGCTTCCAATTCTCTGTTGAAATTCCTCATCTTGTCATGTAATTTACTTGAAATATTCATCACAGTTATTTTAAAATATATGGCTAATAACTCAATATCCAGATCTCCAATAAGACTATTTCTATTTCCTGTTTTTTTCTTTTCATTTTTAAATAAATTGTCTTTTGTCATGTTTGGTTGCAGTTTTACTAATTGAACACTGGACATTGTGTTTGAAAAATGGTGGAATATAATTTAAGACTTTGAGTGGTGTTTCTTCCAGAGATGATCTACTTTTGCTCCTGGAAGGAAGTTAGAGTAAGGGCAGATAGTCTTAATTTTGACTGGGATCGAGCTGATTTCAACCTTGTCTTCAATCTCTGTGAGAACTGGTTCATTACCAGTTCATGCTCTTACCTGAGTTGTAGTCCCTTCAAGAGTTCTAACTGAAACTCATGAGTATTTACAAATGCTCCTCTCTGGAGGGCCCTGAACTCCAGCTTTTCTCCCCGAGTCCATGCGATTCCTAAATCCTCTGTTCAGTTTCTTAGCCTCTCAAACACTGCCTTTAAATCAGTAAATGCTTCAGGTGCTCCTGATAAGTCCCTTAACCTTTCCAAGCCACAGCTTCCTTACCTGTAGAATGGGGCTAATACAACAGGCCTTACAGTGTTACTGGACACTTGAATGAAATAACTTTTGTAAAGCAAATGATTTAATGCTTGGCACTTAATAGCTCCCCCATACATGTTACTTTTCTTTCATCTTTTGTGGATATATCCCTTCCTCTCAAAATGTTCAAAGCAAAACTACAATGACTGCCATATGGCAGTTGTTCTAGACAGGATTTGAAGGGAAGGAAAGTGTTGTTCCAATTGCCTTTTCACAGCATCTGAAGCATAAGTACCTTATGCCTATCTTGTATGTGGAATTCAGCATCACAGTTCATCTCTTTTTTCAGAATAACCCATTAAAAAGCACAAGCTATTTAGAGGTAAAGCACCTAATTTAGAATGCAATATTTATGAGCTAATTTCAATTTCATATGAGGAAGAATTATAGCATTTCTCTTACCTTTAGAAAAATTAAAATGTGTAACATATGCATAAATAATATTAGAGGGTAAAGGGCACACATTGGCTGGGGAAGCACTTATAAACAGTTCTTATCCCCCACATGCAGAGCCAAAGGTATAAAAATGCAATCACTGGCCACTGCTTGACAGAACTCTGGGTTATATCACAGAGAATGCCTCTTTTGTTTTCTTGTTTACTTCAAAAGATAAGCATTTTTCCCCCAAAGAAGCTGGGGACTTCTTTGGAGTAGGTAACTGTAAAGAAATGCCATAATGAAAAGTACTTTCTTCACAAATGCCAGTAAAAATGGCAATCTCAGCCTCCATGAGCATGGCGATGACCCTGCCACAACTTTACCATTATCATGGATTGGCATACGAAGTCAATACCAGGTTTCTGGAGATGCTTTTTTTTCTTTAACAGCTTTATGAAGTTATTATTTACATACAATAAATTGTACCCATTTAAAGGGTACATTTCCATGAATTTTGAATATATATACATACATACACACACACACACACACACACACACACATATAAATGCACACATATGAAACCACCACAATGATGAAGATACAAAACATTTCCACCTCCCCACAGAGATTCCTTGTGTCCCTTTACAGTCCATCACTCCTTCTGCCTCCAGTCCCAGGTGCTCATTGATCTGCTTTCTGTTGCTATATATCAATCCCCATTTATATGTTAGTTTGATTTTCCCACAGACTTACAGCCAATTGATATTTGACAAAGAGAACAAAAACATACATTGGGGAAAAGACTGCCTCTTCTACAAGTGGTGCTGGGAAAATTGGATATCCATATGCAGAAGAATGAAATTAGACCTGCACTACTCATCGTATACCAAAATCAACTCAAAATGGATTAAAGACTTAAGTATAAGACCTGAAACTGTAAAACTACTAAGGTAAAATATTGGGGAAATGCTTCAGGAACTAGGATTGAGCACAGACTTTATGAACAGGAGCCCAAAAGCACAAGCAACAAAAGAAAAAATAAACAAATGGAATACATCAAATTAAAAACCTTCTGCATGGCAAAGGAAACAATCAACAGACTGAAAAGACAACCTATAGAGTGGCAGAAAATATTTGCAAACTATACCAACAAGGCATTAATATCCAGAATATACAAGGAACTCAAGCAATTCCAATTACACAGTAAAAAACCAAATAACCCAGTTAAAAAATGGGCAAAGAAGCTGAATAGACATTTTTCTAAGGAAGGCATACAAATGGCCAACAGGCACTTAAAAAATGCTCAACATCACTAATCATCAGGGAAATGCAAATTAAAACCACACTGAGATATACCACCTCACTCCCGTTAGACTGGCTATGATCAAAAAGATGGAGAATAACAAATGCTGACGAGGGTGTGGACAGAAGGGAACACTACTGCACTGTTGGTGGGACTGTAAATTAGTACAACCACTATGGAAAACAATATGGAGTTTTCTCAAACAACTACAGATAGATCTTCCATATGATCCAGCAATCCCACTTCTAGGTGAATTTTCTACAATGTTATGTAACTATAATCATACAGTCTCTTTTTTTGTCTAGCTTCTTTCACTCACCAAAATGTATTTGAGGTTCATCATATTGTATATATCAGTAGTTCATTCATCTTTATTGCTGAGTTGTGTTCCATTATATAGGTATACTATAATTTATCTGTTCACCTATTGATAGATATTTGCATTGCTTCTAATTTTTCCCCATTACAAATAAAGCTGCTATGAACATTTGCATCTAGGTTTTTCTGTGGATATGTGTTTTCATTTCTCTTGGGTAAATACCTCATATGGTAGGTTTATGTTTAACTTTGTAAGAAACTGACAAATCATTTTCCAAAGTGAATGTACTATTTTACATTCCCACCAACAATGTAGGAGAGTTCTAGTTGTGGGAATACTTCTTAACATGCATTTTATTTACTTAAATAAACTAACTTAGAGCAAACTAGTCCATAGGAAGTACCTAGTAAGGTTTAGCATTGAGCTCTTCTTTTATTCTCTCTGAGTCTGTTTCTGCATCTGAGAAATAACAATAAGAAGGAAACCTACTTCACTGGATTGCTGTGATGTTCAAATGAGATATGGCTACAAAGATCTTAGCACATGCTAAGTGTTCAATAAATGCTATCCATTATTATTATCTACATATTATTAAGACTATATGCCAGGGATTTGCTAAGAGTTTTACATTTGTCATCTTAATCTTCACAGCAACCTTGAAATATAGGTACTCATTACATATATTTTGTGGTTGAAGAAAGTATGACTCAAAGAGGTTAAATGACTTGGTAGAAAATCACACAGTAAATGAGTGATGACCTAGAATTTAAACCCAGTCAATGTAATTACAAAGCCCAAGCATTTAAGCATTCCATTGGCTGGTCTTACATTCTAACAAGATTAAGAGTGAATATAAGTACATTGTTATCATCGATGCATGCAGATTGTCACACTACGGTACTTTATTACTTGCTCTTTGTTAGGCCATTGGACAGATAGAGCACTTCCTCTTTGCCCTGTGTTTCATAAATTATTAGCATCTAAATACAAACCATAGAGGTAAATAACTCCAGTACCTCACCTGTCCTTTCTGTTCCATTTAGAAATCACCCCACCAGTTAATTACTCCATCCTAATGTCTATGCCTTCTCCAGAACAGCCTTCTATCTGAAATGTTGCTCAAAAAGGTAAGTGCCTACCAAATTGAAAAACTGTCTGACAGTACCTACTATAGTTGAACGTACATCTGTCCTATGACCCAGCAATTCCGCTCCCAGGCATGCCTAACATAAATGAAGACACTTATTCACCAAACTAAACGTATTAGAATATTCATAGCAGCACCACTTGTAATAGCTCAAAATGGGGGGTGGAAGGGGGGACTAAAGGATCATTAACCATATATAAGTAAATAGTAAATTGTTTTGTAGCCATACAAAAAATAATACACAGCAATGAAAATGAACAAATTACAGCTTTGTGCAAAATCACATAACACATATGTACGGCAATCACATAAACATAATATTGAGCAAAAGAAGCCAGACCCAAAAAATATATACAGCATAATCCTATTAACAAAAAGTTTTAAAAGAGGCAAAAGCAAGCTATGATATTTAAAGTCAAATTAATGATTACCCTTGTTGGTGGGGGAGGGAGCAGGGAGTGTAAATGACTGGAAGGGGATATGAGCAAGGCCTCTGGGGGTGCTGGTAATGTTCTATTTATATGGATGTTGGTTACCTTGGTGTTCAATTTGTGAAAATTCATCAAGCTGCATACTTATTTTTGCACTTTCCCATGTTATATTTCAATTTAAAAATTCAGAAGAAATTAACACATCACTCTGTTTCCCCCAAAAAATCCCAAACCCTTTGCAAGGCTGCTGATGGTGTTGTTTTCTTTCATTGACCCTTCTTCTGAGCATCCACTCATAGATTACTTTGTGAGAAACTGGGATATAACCAGTTTTTCCAACAATTAGAATTTAACAAGATTCCTTCTCCCACAATAAAATGCATATGTCCCCTCCTTCCTGTTGTCCCATATGAAAATGGAAAAGAAAAATTGAAAATAAAAATATGAGACTTGCACTCAACAGTGTCTTAATGTAGAAACTAGTTTCTTGGAGAATGAGTCACTCAGCAAGTCCTGCAATCAGCATAAAGCAAAGCAGCAAACAACATAGGTGTTAAAAGGGGGTTGGTTTTGTTTTATAAGTCAATTTGCTAAGGAAAGAAATCATTGACATTGACCTACCTCCACTGGTAAATAATGCTCTCCATATTGAGCTACAACCTCCAAAAACCAGCAGCCACTACAGCTATCAGAACTGCCTGTAAATGTAGATACACTGAAACCAGAGACCAGCTGGTTAAAATAGTTTAAAAATGTGTTGGTGTTTGAGTACATCTTCATATTCATTAATTAAGCAATTTCAATCATAAGACAAGAGAGTAGCCAGCTGAAGTTTTTCTCTTTGGATGCTTTAGGCAATTATGATTTCTTTGATTTACATGGCAAAGCAGTTCGGTGTGGGATTGTAACCTGCCTATCATTGTTTATCACTCAATTTTGTTATTTGCTGAATTTTCCTAGGTACTGGAAAAACCATACAAACCTGTGAAATTCCTTTAGTTACACTTTTCAAAAGAAATGCATTTGTTGTTGCTTTATTTAGACATATATGAATTCTGCATCCAATTTGACCTGTCTGATCTCAAAGCAGAGAGCAACTGGATATGAATAGAGAAAGTACTGAGAGCCTGGCTAACCAAAGTATGGTCCATGGATAGCAAATCTGGCATTGGCTGTTAGAAATGCAGTCTCTTTGGCCCTTTCCACACCTACTGAATTAGACTCTGCACCTTAACTGAGTTCTCAAATGATGCCTATACGGATCCATGTCTGAGAAGCACTGCTGTAGAGTATTCAGAAAGTATTGACTTCTCTGAGCAGTAGACAAGGAATTTTTCCCATTTTATATTAAACATAGTATGTTCTTTCTTACAGCATGTAAAGTAGGTACCAATTTGGAGACTGCACTCTAACCCTTTCCAACAATAGAGAAAGGTTATGAGTAGAGGCAGCCTATCAAAATTCCCTGCATGACTGGAAGGCTTGTCTTTTTATCCATGTTTCTCTTAAAAGAACAAAATTAATTGCTTACAGGAAGCTAGGCATGCTAGGAGTCATGGATAAGGATGGTCAGTATAGCCTACCCATAAGCCTAGGGCAGAAGAAGGATAGAAGTGCACATACTGTTGACCATGTGTCTGTCTTTGGAAGACCTCTGCTTTGTAGGTGGGGCAACCACTGTAATGCTGAAGGGAATGACACTTTTCCTATCTGTGGCAAAGACTACTTATCATCCTTCATTATCCATTCTCCTCTTCTTCCTTTTAATAATCTTTCACCACACATGGAGTTTTATCAGGGCATATAACTGTCTAGCTAAAGACTACATTTCCCAGTCTACCTTGCAGGTAAGTGTAGCCATATGTCGGGCTGGATCACGGGCCCTTCTACCCCGTCCTGTGCAGGTCCTGAGCCAGGTAGTTGAAAGATAAACCAAGTAGCCACCAGCAAAGTGAATATGCTTTATTTTTAGGTGTGAGCTCCGCCAACCAATGGTTTAAAGCCACTGCTTTCCATACTGAAATACACAATAGCGACAACAAGCCACGGGGTATATGGGCGTGCATGCGCACTAACTCTACTCTTACATAACTTGTTTACAACATATGTGCTGAATCATACCCAGCCTGACATGAGACGAGAGGGCCTGACTAAACTAACTCCACTTTCCTCACACCCCACCCCATCAGGGTCTCTCACCATACAATCTATGCATCTGTGATCTTCCCTGATGTTCCCTTAGCTAGGATGGCTGACCCTTGCATCCATATAACCTCCGTACTTATTGTACATTCAATACACATTGAGGCTTGTCCCCATAGATCTATCCTTTCAACTATTAGCCACAAAAACCCCACCCATACACATGTCCAGTTAGTAGTTGTCATTGCGGTGATTATCCACAGGAATCCTGCAGCCACACTTGTAGAAAACTTGGTGCATATTCAGCAAGCCAACACTTTGGCCACATGAACATTGTATGTGTCCAGTCTACTCTGGGCTTGCAGCTGCAATATTATGGGCAAAAAAACAAAAAAGTTATTGGCACCAATAGAGGGAGTTCTCGTCCCTCTGGCAGAATACATGCCAGCTTACCATCCTGGAAAGAATGGCTGCAGGAACAGGTGCTGTGGCTCCATGCAACAGAGCCTCCACTGGAGAGGGCCAACCCTTGCAGGGTCTTTCATTTAAGATCCCGACTATTTGTGGTAATGGGCAAGCTGCCAGTGTGAATCTGGCCTTCACATCTTGGACACGAGGGGTGACAACCAGCTCTGTATCTCATGAATATTCAGAACCAATTAAAAAAATAATCCTGACTGTTGGCCATAACTGCCGTGTCCACCCTTTCAGAGATGGGGGTTGGGTGGATAGCCTTAGTCCCTTTTTCAGAAGACCATCGTACCGTTCAATCATTCCCACTGCCTGGGAATGATACAGCACATGTAACTTCCACTGAATGGACCACTGAGAAGCCCACTTCTGTATTTCATGTCCAGTAAAGTGGGTTCCATTATCAGTCTCTATGACCAGCGGCCGACCGTACAGTGCCATAAGGTTATTCAACACCTTAATAGTGCTTACCTGGTCTGGGGCCAACAGACCAGTAGCCATATCAACAGCTGTGAAGATATGCTTGCAGTTCTCTGACTTTGGCTGTGATCCCACAAGATACACCTGCCACCATGTTAGGAGCATCCTCCTCTCGGGTTTTCTGCCTATCTGCATACGGCACCTGGTGAGCCATCAAGGGTACATCTGTCCATCAGGGGAATTCTTTCTCAGGTTTATGTGGCACCCAGTGAGCCATCAACCATATGATCTTGCAGCCAGCATGCTGCATTCTCCAGTGTGGCCACCCAGCTACATCAGCTGCTGGAACTCTCTCCAGCCATCTTACCTTAGCCAGTGTGTCAGCTTCATCATTGCCTGGACTGGCTAAGGGGGAATGTCCTGTGACATGGAAAAGACTTACTTCCTTTCCATGTCCTAATTCCCATAACTCTTACCACATGGCTTGTCCCCACAGGGGTCGTTGGCCTACCAGCAACTGCTGATACTTCCAAGTAGATATCCAAAGGGTATGACCCTTATGTACAGCCCACTCATATTGTTCCAAATGACCTAGTGACATTGGAGCCTCCTTGGTTAAATCTGCAAGAGAATCAGAGGTTAATAACACAACATCTGTATAAAGAAACACTGTCACCATAATGGGCCTAGTGCACCTGGCTAGGTCCCCAGCCACTAAACCATGATAGATGGTTGGGCTATGCAGGTAGCCTTGGGGTAACACCTGAAAAGTCCAGTGCCTTCACTCTGAGGTGAAGGCAAATTGATCTTGACTATCACCTGAGATTGAGATAGAGAAAAAAGTATTTCCAAGGTCAAGTATATAATGATAAATTCCTAGCTGAGACATCAGCTGATCCATTAAGTCATGAACTGAAGGCACAGCTGCATGCAGAGGAGGCACTACTTTGTTCAGTTCTCAATAGTCCACAGTCATCCTCCAGGAACCATCAGGTTTTTTCACTGGCCATACCGGGGTGTTAAAAGGACTATGTGCGGGACGGATGATGCTGACATTTTCTAATTCTGATATAGCACCACCTATCTCCACATGTCCGCCTGGCAAGTGATACTGTTTCACATTGACCACACGCCTTGGTTCGGGTCACACCTGTGGATCATGCTTGACATGTCCCCACAGCACAGGCTTTACTGCCTGTATCCACAGCCGGAATTCTCCAACCACTGCTTGCAGGTGTAACCCATAAAGCAAATCTATACCCAAGATGTATTTGGATACAGGAGATACATACACAGTTTATACACAACGGGGCAATCGTCCAGTGCTCAGCAGCAAGGAAACAGCTTTGACTTTAATAGAATGTCCTCCATAACCACCAACATTCACTGTCGCTCCTAGAAACTTATCTGGGTTGCCATGTGTCAGGCTACATTCTACGCCAGTGTCCACCAATGCCAATATACACTGCACATTTATCCCTGACCAATGTATAGCCAGTTCAACAAGAGGCCTCTGGTCCTTGTCTGCCCCCAAAAGATGAGCACCTCGGCCTGGTTACTAGCCAAAAGAGAACATGTTGTCCATCCGCTTCCACGGGTGTAGGCATAAAATTCTTCAAATACACTGGGCATACCTTGCCACCTGTTTTTGGACATTTAGTGTAATGCTGTTTGGGGCGCAACTGTTGCCACAAGGGAAACAGGACCACATCTGCAGATGGCTGGTCTTGCTCGGTCCCTTCAGGATAAAATCCCTAGCATTTCTTGGGGATTTAGTCTTAGCCACCTTTTGGACCCCTTTTGTCTGCCTCCTCCCCTCTGCCTCACCCAGACTGGCCATCATGGTCGTTACTTCACGTATGGGGCGACCAATGTATGGGGCCAATATAGCCACCAGCGATCCAAATGATGTTGATGGAGCATTCTGTAACATTATGTCCCTCATGCTGCCTGTGAAGCATTCTTCATCTGGGCCATATGTGTTCACATTAAACATGGACTGTTGCATCTCCAGCTCCTGAATCACTTGGACCAGCTTGGCATATGTTTGCCATTTACTCATGGTTTGGGGCAGTTCTCCGGCATTCATCCACACTGTCCAGATGGCTGAATTCACCCATTCTATGAAGGAGTGGTTATTTTGTCCCAGTGCATATCTGCAGCTGTTCTGTAACTGCTGCTGCAGGGATGGGTGCATGGTGATGGAAGCCAACTTTTCCATATCCTCACCAGTGCACATCACGCCAACCACCCCTAGGTCCCACAGCCACAAAAGCCAAGCAGCTAGGGGTTCACCCTGTTTCCAGAACTGTTTCCCTAAATCCAACAACTCAGCTTGAGTGCAGGGGACATAAGTAGTGAACTAGGTCACTTGTGGGTTGCCTACTGGTCGTCTGCCTTGTGCAATGGGCTGCTCATGCTTCAGTTTCGGATGCACAACAGGTCATGCCAGGGGATGCACAGTCTCCCCCAACTCACCATTGGGTTCATAATAGTGCCCGGTGTTGGAAGCAGGAGTGACATGTTGCTGTACTTCAGCCTGCAGAACAAGTACCCATGCTTCCAACAAGTCTGCTTTCTGCTGCAAATCTCGAGCTGTGCTGCTTCATGGCGTCTTGGGCCATGCTGACTCATAGTACAGTAAGCAACAGCCAGACCCTGGTCAACTAGTAAGAGGCTGCCAGATACCACACACTCGAGGGTAGGCACATTTCCTCCCCCTGCCAAGGGGCCAGTGGTTCCCTTACTGGCTCGGAATCCTGATGACAACTACCCCAATTGTCGGGCAGATCACAGACCCTTCTACCTTGTCCTGTGCAGGTCCTGTGCCAGGTAGTTGAAAGATAAACCAAGTAGCCACTGGCAAAGTGGACATGCTTTATTTTTAGATGCAAGCTCGGCCAAGCAATGGTTTAGAGCCACTGCTTTCCATACGGAAGTACACAATAGCAACAACAAGCCAAGGGGTACACAAGCGCACATGCGCACTAACTCTACTCTTACGTAACTTGCTTACAATGTATGTGCTGAATCATACCCAGCCTCATATGAGGCGAGAGGGCCTGACTAAACTAACTCCATTTTTCTCACACCATACTACTAAATTATCCCAATAGAATGTGAGCAAGAGGATATACATACTGCCACATCTCTTACTTAAAAGGAAATTGTTTGCCCTACCTGCTTCCCTTTTGCTCCCTGAGAGAAAAATGCAGATATTGTGCTGGGAAAACAGTTCTGACCATCTCTATAAAGGCAATGCCTCGAGCAGAAAGCTGATACTAAGTGTCTACAAAGAGAAGTGCCAACAAGAAACAAGCTAATTTGCCCTGTAGAATATTCCGGAACGGTTGAGAAATCAGAGATACAAATATCTTAGAATGTAGGGTGTAAAACAGAAAAACTGAATGAAAGAGTATATGAGATAAAGGTAAAAACTGACTGAAAGAGCATATGAGATAAAGGTAGACATCCCTCTCATTCTTTCTGTAACCCTGCCCAGCCAGCAGCCACAACCAATAGTAATCAGGAGTTTTCATTTCTGGAACAGTTGAGCCCAAGAGGCTCCAGAGCCTGGCACAACAGAGGGTATGAAAGAAAGACAAGACTGAAAATCTGAAAGTTCCTTTCCTTTCTTGGCTTCTAGAACCCCAGAAGACAGCCTTCTAACTCCCCAGGCAGGAAGTTAAAAGATTATTTTCTGTGGAAACAATCCCAAGAAAAAAGATCTATAGGTGTTCATATTTGAGGGTTCTCCAACAAAATGGCTGAGACAATTATACAAGCTCTCAATTAGCTTTTCAGGGTTTTATTCTTAAATATGAATAAACAGCCTAAGGTAACCAACATTCTGGATAGTCTCCAACATGACTGCCAGAAACCAAAACAAACAAACACACCAAAAAGAAATGGAGTAAGAGAAATTTTTAAATAAAACTAATAAAAAAATACGGGAGGGTAAGGGAAAACTTTGCATTTATAGATCAATTATAGGGTGTTACAACAAAGGAATATTCAAGAAATACTTAAGAGTTTTTGGAAGTTAAAATTATAGCCAAAATAAAAAAATGTTCAATAGATGGGTTGAAAGATAAATGTGAGAGAATCTCTCATAAAGGAAAACAAAAAGACCTAGAAAGTAGGAAGGAAAAGATACAAAAGTTAGATAATTAGCTTGGGACAACCAATATCTGACTCACAAGAATTTCAAAATAAAAATAGATAAAAGGGAGGTGAGGAAATTATAAAGGAGGTAATAACAGAACATTTCCCCAAAATTAAGGAAATGAGTTTCCAGAGTGCAAGAGCTCGCTAAATGCCAAGTACAATATAGAACACAAGAGCTAAACAGTAGTAAGGCACATTATTTTAAATGCTGGAGTACCTGGGATAAATAGAAGAACCCTAAAAACTCCCAGAAAAACAAAAGTTTGCACACAAAGAATTAGTAATTAATTTACAATCAGACCTCACAGCAGCATCAGTGGAAGCTGGAGCAATTCCCACAGCAACTTGGTGGAAGGTTATTTCCGTTTGGAATTTTAGTCCCAGCCGAACTAACATTCAAGCGTGAGAGAAAAGCATTTTCAGGCATGAAAGAATTCTAAAATGTATTTCCAGGACATGCTTCACTAACACATGGGAATAAAGGTACAAAATGGAAAACTTGGGATCCAGAGAACAGGGGATTGAACACAGAGAAGAGAAAGGAGAATTCCTTTATGAACAGAGGACATTGTGACAGGAAGACAGGCATATAGCTGGTCTATACAACAACCAGTGCAGATTGAGTCAGGATAATAGGAGACTCTAGGATATATGATTCATGGGGGAGTGGAGGGAAGATGGAACTGACAGATTACTTGGTGTGTTTGACAGTAACGAGAAGCATCTATAGCTCTGTGGGGGAGCTTGAGAAGGATTAGTGTTTGGTTCAAAGAAAACTATTCAGGAAGAAAAGGCAACTATTACCTAGAGAAAAAAATTACAATAAAGGAAATGGAATTATTACATACTATATGTCTCAGCTGTGAAACATTTTACATAGTCATAATGTTTAACACAGAATATTCATTTAACCAAAAACTATGATATAACTATATTGGGAAGATGAGGAGAGAGACAATATGGTATGCGTTAGCATACTAAATCCTGATCTTCTATTGTAGGGAGTCAATTCATAAGGTATAAATAGATAAATAAAAAAATTATACTATAAACATTTTGTATATAATTGTGTAGGTAAATAGAAGAAATAGCTATAAGAGTTGAAGGTAGTTTTCTCTAAGGAGTGGTTCTTGGGGGTTAGGGAAGGGTGGAGCAATAGCTATTTTTTCTTACAATATTTATAGTGCTAATTGTGTTTTTAAAATTAAGTTCGTCTATTAACTTGGTAAAAATTAAAATAAAAATACAGGCAAGTCAACAAATTACTACTCTCAAAAGTATTCTACAATTTTGATTCATTCATTCTCTCTCTCTCTCTCTCTCTCTCTCTAATTGCAGCACTTTAAAATTATTTCTTTTTAAGAAATTTCAGGCATTGGGAAGCAAGTGAGCACTATATATTTGTGATGAGCCCAGTACCCTTGAGATCACATCACAGCATTCCACTTACATGAGGACTGGCTCTAGTGGACTATTTGTATGTGCATCTGGTAACACTGCAATCATAATTTCTAAATAGGGTCAGCATTCTTGAGCAAACAGATATGACAGCATGCTTAAATGACGAAAATCAAACCCAAGGGCATTTTAACAGGAATCATGGTCCCAAAAGTAGAATGAGCATCAGAAGGCCTGGATAAAGGAATGCCAGATAGGAACTTGGGCCTCAGTATCCTAATCATTCAGGAAACTTACTTTCCTAACCAAGAATTGTTATCAGTTTCATTTGACAGGAGAGGCGGTCTTCCTGCAGGTAGAGCCAGATAGATGAGGCAGAATGGCACAGGTCCAGAGCAGAGCCACGCTCTGAGAGAAGCCAGGCTGAAAAGAGCCCTTCAGTTTTGATTACTCATTATCCTGACTTAGTGGCTCCTCAGCCGTCTTTGTGACAGCCGGGAGCAATGACCAGTGGAGCATTCAGTCAACAAATGTTATCATCACTGCAATAATAATCATGTTATCATCCATCATAACGGTGTTTGTTCTGAGAGAAGATTCAGAAGGCTTAGGATTTCCATTTGGGAAAAACCAAGAGGAGAAAGGAGATGTAACCAGGCCAGTATGCCAGTAGCGAGTGGAAAAGAAGAGGGCATATGGAACTGAGAATGGGATAAAGGGATAATAGAGAAGTGGTAGTGAAGAAAGTGGCATAGCCTATATGCGAAGAGCTAAAAATAAAGAAACTGGTTTCACAGCAGCATCGAGAGGAGGAGATTAGTCTTTGTGCTCCAGTCAAATTATATCCACCCTGCAATGTGTTCAATAGTTGGATATCTCACTAGGAAAATTTGCAGTGATATAGCAGATACTGTCAATGCTCCTCCCACATCCTCTCTGATTTCCTTACCAGGTGGGTGCATACCAGCCTGACGTCCAATGGCTGGTACATAACATCTTTGTCAGAAGGCTGACCTTGGGCTGACCGGAACCAACTTTGTTCTTGTCCCTCCAACAGTGCCTGGGAACCGACATTCCTCCAGGGGAAGCCTTGAACCAATGGCTGATGGGTATGAAAGTATAACTACCTCGGATACCTACATCCTTGGGTGGGTTGTGCTGAGATATGTGTTTTACCCTATTTCCAAAGCTTCCCAATGGGAATAAGTTTTAGTTGCCCCCTATGGTAACTGGTTTTTAAAAGTCACCTTTTTATTGCATACCTTTCCTTCCTTATGTCACCTCACCACTCCCAGCCACAGTTCCTGTACCTCACTAATAGACTATAGACTATGTGCATTCAATTCCCATATTACATCCTGCTTCTGGGGGGACCCAACTAAGACAGACTTCACTCACTTTCACCCATGGCAAGCACCAAAGGTAAAGCTGTGTGTGTTATGTCTGCTAACTGCAATAGGATCAAGGGCAGCTCGGAAAATAAAGGATGACTAGTAACTACAACTCCTTTTCAAACTGCACTTCTTCCATGAAAAGAATCCTCTGTCTAATGGAGCAAATCAGCACAGGATGAACGTTGAGATAATTTAATCCAAAGAAGATGTCTAGATGTGATGATATATCCAAGGAAGAGTCTCAGGCTGGAAGAGATGATGAGAATTCATTTTTTAGCATAAGATTATATTCTATCCACACAGTTCAGAGCAACATGCTGCATGCCAGCCAGGCTATGGTATTTATCATATTGCATGTGGGAACAATCATAGGAATAACACCGGCCCTACTCCATAGAAGGTAAATATAATAATTTATATTATATGTCTAAGACCTAAAATTGTAAAATGTAATTAATATCATAGATCTATGGCATATAATCACTATCATATAGGTAGTGTTGTTAATGCCTGGAGTGCCAGTGAAGGAGGCCACTTGCAGGTCTTTGTCTGAGGGCCTGAAGACCCTCACGGCAGGACAAGGCTTGAAAAGTAGAGCTTAGTGAACACTTCTCACCCCTCCTGTAAAGGTACCAGAAGCCTAGAACAATCCTTTGAGCCTCCAAAGTGAGGTTTTTTCAAGAAAACAATCTAATCCTAATGAAAGAGAGTTTAGGTGTATCCTAGGCCCAAGAATGGTGGTTCTACCTGGATGGAAAGAGAGATTGAGTGTCTTATAGCAGACTAACCCTCAGAATGCCTTCTAGATTGGATCCCCCATTGAGAACCAGACCAGGATCCTATGTAAAAGACCTCATAAAGAAGAGTGAATGAGACAAATGAGATGATTCTCTGGCATGATTCTAAAACCCTCAAAGAACAATGCAGACCTATCTTTTTTTTTTTTCAGTTTAACATACTGTATTTTATTTTTACATATTTTCAAAATAATGAAACCCTTCAAATTTAGATATTTGGATATTGAATATAAATCAGCAATTGCAAGTACAAGCTCACTTAGAAAAGTTCATGGCCAAATAGAATTATGGGCCATAATAATCATATACATTGTATATTGACAAAATAAAAATTTAACGAAAAAAAAACAAAAACAAAAAGTTCATGGAAAGATTCATATTATCTTGCAGACCTATCTTAAGACAATAAAAATATGACCTAAGTGGAGAAGTGCACGTGCTCCCACTTCAGCTCAATGACTGGATTAATGCAGGAGTGGCTACAGCCACATCAGTCAGCAGAGGATTTAGTCTCTCAAATAATTTAATAAATATTTATTGAACATACACATATAACAGCACAATATTGTGCTAAAAACAAAGACATAGTGCTCAATAATGAAAAGAATGAACCCTTATGTGGTTCTTACAATGTGCCAGGCATTGTCTACTTTATAAGATTCACACACATGCCTATGAGATTTGTATCCTTTTCACCCCCCTTTGAAGATGGGGCACACATGTTAAGTGACTTGCCCAAGGCCACAGAACTGGCTAGTGGTAGAATTGGGATTTAAATCCTACAATCGGATGACTCCCAGTCATAAGCCCCTATTGCCTTATTGTCTTGGAGTTTACATTCTGATGAGCGAAAAAGACCTTACATAAGACATTAATCATATTTGCAATCATTTAATTTCAATCTTAATCTAGATCTTGTAGGAGGTGCTATGTACAGGATGCCCTGAGTATGTTCATCAGCTTATTCACTCTACAAATACAAACTGATTGCATACTCTGTGCCAGGTTCTGTGGGGGATACTGGGAATTTAATGAGAGCAAAACAGATACCTCCTCTGCTGTCTTGCAGGAGGTGGAGGGTGTCAGACATTATTTGAATAATGACACACATTTACATGCAATTACAAAGGTGATAAATGCTTTGAAGAAAAGTACTGAGAGTTATAAGAGCATATAATAAGAGGACTTGACATTTAAAATGAGATCAAATGAGATCTGAAGGATGAGTAACAGTTAGCACAATGAAAAGAAGAGGAAAACACATTTCAGGGAGGCATGTGCCAAGGCTCTGAGGAAAGGAAAAGAAAATCTAAGACTCTGAGAGAAGGCCAGAAGGGCTAGAGCCCAGTGACTGAGGAGGAGAGTGGCATGCAAGAAGGTAGGGGTGGTCGGTAGGGCTCACATGACTTATCAGACAACCAGAATACTTTTGAAAGTGAAAGCAGTGCTGATAATTAAGCCAGGACAACAGACATAAACAGGTATTAAGCTGGGTAAACTGGGGCAGATGGTGATCTTAATTTTGGTCTTGTAAATATTCATTCTCTAACCTAAGAACAGTAAGAAGCTATTGATTGAATGATTTTAAATGAGTAGGGAAACATATAATTGTGATTTATTATGATTATTTTTAGTAATACTCTAGCTGTAATGTGGAGAATAGATAAGAAAGCAGCAATAGTAAGTGCATGAAGACAAATAAGGACATCATAACAATAATCCAGGTGAGAAATGATAGTGCTTTGGACTAGGGTGAAAGTAATGGAGATGAAAGAAACTGGTGGAGCCTAGTGATGATGAGTAGTAAAATCAACACAACTTGGAGATTGGATTTGGGGAACAGAGGATGACACAGGAGCAACCTGGAAACTGCATAGTAAGGTTAGGAGAAGTGAGAAAGAAATAGTCAAAGTATGAAGAATGAAAGAAATGATCAAGTAAATGGCTGCTATGGCCATTTGATTCCCCACAAGGAATTCCAAGGAGTCTAAGAAACTTGCCATCCCAGTGTCAGGGGCTACTTTTCACAGCCCCAGATTTCTCTACCATGGCTCATGAATACAAACCAATTCTTACTGCCTAAACCCATACATAATTAAAACACTTCAGAATGTAGGACTGGGCAAAGACTTTATTTTATTTTATTTTTTTCCTTTTTGTCTTTTTTCGTGACCGGCAACGGATCGCAACCCTCAGTGTCGCGCCTGTACCGGACTGGGACCGGCAACGGGATCGCAACCCTCGGTGTTGCATCCGCACCTCGCTCAGCCAGTGAGCGGCCAGTCTGTATGTGGGATCCGAACCCTCGGCAGGAGCGCCATCATGCTCCCAAGCAGCGCACTGTAGCAGTGCGCCACCAGGCCGGCCCAGGGCAAAGACTTTATGAATAAGACCCCCAAAACACAGGCAACAAAAGAAAAAATAAACAAGTGGGATTATATCAAACTAAAAAGCTTCTGCACAGCAAAAGAAACCATCGACAGATTGAAAAGACAATCTACAGAACAGGAGAAAATATTTGCAAACTGTACATCTGACAAGGGATTAATAGCCATAATATACAAGGAACACAAACAACTTCATAATAAAAATCCAAATAATCCAATTTAAAAATGGGCAAAGGAGCTGAATAGACATTTTTCAAAGAAAGACATACAAATGGCCAACAGGTACATGAAAAAAATCCTCATCATCACTAATCATCAGGGAAATGCAAATCAAAACCATATTGAGATATCATTTTGCCCCAGTTAGACTGGCCATTACTAAAAAGACAGAAAATAACAAATGCTGGTGAGGATGTGGGGAAAGCAGAACTCTTCTGCACTGCTGGTGGGAATATAAATTATTGTACCTACTATGGATAACAGTATGGAGGTTTCTCAGACAACTACAGATAGAACTACCATATGATCCAGCAATCCCACTTCTGGGTATAAACCCAAAGGAATGGAAACCATCATGTTGAAGGGATACCTGCACTTCCATGTTCATCACAGCTCTGCTTACAGTAGCCAAAATATGGAACCAACCTAAATGTCCATCAACAGATAATGGGATAAGGAAAATGTGGTATATGTACACAATGGAATATTACTCAGCCATAAAAAAGAATGAAATTCTGCTGCTGCAGCAACATGGATGAGCTTGGAGAAAATTAAGTGAAATAAAGCAGGCACAGAAAGAGAAATACCACATGTCATCACTCATAAGTGGGAGCTAAGAAAGAACGAATGATTTGATCATCACATACTGTACACAAATACTGATAGTCAATTCTGTACCCCATAAATATGTATAATCAATTAGATTTCAATTCAACAAACAGAAATATGAAGTTTTTAAAAAAATAACATAAATAAAATTGGTACCAGACCAGGCCGTTCAAGATTTTCCAATGGCTTTCCCTCTCACTCAAGAGTAAAAATTAAAGTCATAATTTCCTGCAAAAATAAATAAATATATAAGGAATGCAGGCATATCTGAATAGCCTAAAACTAATCAAATAGCAGGAGCAAAAATGGCAACATGGGCCGGCCCGGTGGCGCACTGGATAGTGCGCCGCTTGGGAAGCGCGGCAGCGCTCCCGCCCGAGGGTTCGGATCCCACATACAGACCGGCTCCCGCTCACTGGCTGAGCGAGGTGCGGGAGCAACACCGAGGTTTGCAATCCCGTTGCCGGTCCCTGGTCCGGTACGGGGGCAACACTGAGGGTTGCGATCCGTTGCCGGACACGGAAAAAAAGACAAAAAAAAATGGCAACATGATATCAGAGAGGAAATATATCTTGAAAAAGATTTAGAAGAGAAGGAAGAAACCTGGCTTGTGAAAGAAATATGTATTCCAAAAATAAAAACGGCATAAGTGAGGAAATCCAGTTGGGCTGTATGTTAAGAGTATGTTAGTGAGTTTCCAGAATTGTTATCATTTAATATTTGAGAAGTTCTTTCCTTTTTTTAATAAAAGTAGAAAATAATGAATGACCTCAAAGTAGTTTCCCTTTCAAATTAGTCATATTCTCCTTTCTGAACTGTTGTCAGATGCCATTTGATTCTGCCCCAGCTGAAATAACCAAATTGAGGGATAAATTCCTTCAAGGAAATTGGACAAAGTGCACTGATTTTCCTTGTGGATAAGTAAAGTCAGGGCATAATGTTCTCTTAGCAAGCATATTTCTTTTCTGTGTTGTTAATTTTACTTATGTCTGAGGCTGATCAAGTGAACTATGCTTTTAGAAGCTCTCAAGCAAACTCATAATTTCTCTTATGTCATTGATTTTAATCAAAATGGAAATAATGTGTAGTTTGTTATCCTTTCCAAAATTGTAATCATCACTCTCATTTGATGTGGACATAAGAGTGCAAGTATAAGCAGAAATCCTGATTATTATTGATATTTCCATAATGTCTCTATTTTAATATTCAACTGCATTGAATCAGGCTGATATTTCACCCTTTCTACCACGAATTCTGAAAAAAATCTAAAAAAACAGTTATGTTTGTCTTTACTAAGTAACAAATAAAAATTTAAAGTTAAAGATTTTTAGTCTTGGGATGAAATCTATAGATTAGCTAGTCTTATCCCTTTATTTTGAAGACTTAGAAAGTGAAGCTCAGAAATCACTTGCCCAAACTTGTATGTCAGAATCAGAATAAGAACTCAGTTTCCTGATCCACCTGGCCCTGCTTCTTCCACCACATTCCATAATTCTAAATCTATGTTGGGATTTAAGCCTCATGGAGAAAGATGAAATAATGGTTTATTTAATTAGTATTTTCCAGAAGGAAAATGTTCGTCTTTTTTAATATCAGTGTTCAATTTCTTCTAATATCAGTATTCAATCAATGTTCATCTCTTTTAACATGAAGCCAGCTACAACTTCTTTTGGCAATTATATTGTACTGAGAAAGACTTTTCTGTGGTAGAATAGAGCTAATTTGATGAAAACTTCACAAATTCAATCTTAGGTTGCATTCTCATTTAACCTTCACTCAAATTTAAATCAGAGGAACTAACTTTCCCTGAAGCAGTAGAAAATAACAAACAGGGTGTTTGTTATTTTTTAAGTACAAAGCCAATCAAAGAAATGGCAAGATTAATTTGTACTTGATTTTGTTTAAAGCTTTTGGAGAGGAATCACATCCATAGTGTGTGTTCAAATAAATATCTGTGTCACCTCAGTTCTTCATTGCTGAAAAATAGACACAAAGTTCTGTAAAGGTTAATGGATGGCAAAGTTTTAACTCAAAACTTCTTTCATATGGGAAATAAACAATAACCAAATCTGGTTTAAAACATTCTTACACTTCTATTTTATAAGAAACAACACACAAATTATTGATGACACAAACTATTTCATCTTAAGACCTGTCACTCTCAATCCATTCCCCTTATTCACTGATTATGAAATAAGCTAAAAATTTCTGTTATTAATCAGCTAATTGGCTAGCATTCATGAAACATCATGGTCTCAACTGTTAAGAAAAAAGTCGTCTATCTTACTATAACCTTAAACTACCATCCTGTCTCATTTCTTTCTCAATATCAAACACCTCAGAAGAGTATCCTCTCCCCCTTGGCTTCCACCTTTTTATGGTCAATTTTTAACCCCTACCTCCATGGAAACTTCACTCTTAAAGGTCCCTAATGAACGGCTGCCCTTCCCCTGCCACTAACCAAATCTTTTGGCCTTCAAAGCACCTATCAGCTGACCCCAACTTATCTTCCCAGCATAATTCCACCATTCCAAATGCATGCTTTGTTCTCCAACTATATCAGTGTAGTAGACAGAATATCGTCCCCCCCAAATGATGTCTATGTTCAGACCTCTTAATAAGTTACCTTATATGGTAAAAGGGACTTTGAAGATATGATTAAGATAAGAATCTTGAGATAGAAAAACTATCATGAATTATCCAGGTGAGTCCAATGTAATCATAATGTAATCCTTATCAAAGGAACACAGGAGGTTGGAGACAAAAGAAGGCAATGTGACAACAGAAGGAGATATTGAGGTGAGTCAGCCATGAGTCAAGGAACATCAGTAGCCTCTAGAAACTGGGAGCGGCAAGGAAGAGATTTTTCCCCAGAGCCTCCAGAAGGAATCAGCACGGTTGACATCTTGAGTTTAGTTCTATAAGACTCATCTAGGACTTCTGATCTCCAGAGCTATAAAAGAATAAATTTGTATAATTTTAAGCCACTAAATGTGTGGTAATTTGTTATAGCAATAACAAGAGGCTAACATAATTCATTAGCTATTGCTACATAAATAACAACCACAAAATCTCAGTCACATACAAACATCAGCATTTACTTCTGGCTTACACGTCTACATGTACTCTGGGCTCTGCTGATCTTGGATGGGTTCTGCTGGGCTTGGCTCTCTGCTACCAGTTCTGTTTCACCTCTACTTCATGCATGTTTCATTCTTCTGGAAATAGCAAGTTGCTCAGAAAATATCCTTCTCACAGTGAAAGGAAGGGGTACCAAAGCCTAAGCCTAACTAGGCAAGTATGTTTCAAGCATTTGCTCACATCACAACTGCTGACATCCCCGTGATAAGGGCAACTCACTTGACCAAACCCAAAGTCAATGGGGCAGTGAAATATCTCCTGCCTCTAGTGGGAGGAACTTCAAAGTTTCAGGGCACAGGGCATAGAGTCACAGAGGGTCGAAGAAATAGATACAACAGTGCAATATATCCAGTGGTATGCTGTTAAACCAGCTTTTGAAAAACAAACAAGCAAAAAGAACACTGATTTGTAGCATTTCTCATTTCCATGATGTAAATAAATACTCCCACTATGGTTGATTTTAAGCTACCAACATGACATAACTGAATGCAAAGTTGGGAAGAGATGCACAGAATGGTCTCTTGGAGCTAGTACCAGCCAGCTCCGGCATAGCATTAAATCTACACATCAATCAAAGTGATCATTACATATTATTCCCTGAACAGTTTCTGTCAGTGTCACATCTCTTACTATTCTATCTGGTTGAAATTCCTCCACCTTTCACATGCTACCTTTTACACAGAGTTTCCCTGCTTTCCTTACTGGAAGTGATTCCTCCCTTCTGGCATTTTCATAGCACTTCCTTGCGGGTAGTTTTTTCATTTTTTTTCTGGCATTCTCATTGTGCATACATCTTTCTTGCTCACTGGATTTCAAGATGGTAGAAGATAGGGACTGTAGCTAACAAATCTTGAGATCCTATAGTACTTTGCACAGAGTGAGTGTTAATAACTCCCTAGTGGATGAATGAATGAATGAATGGGATACATAAAAAATATTTAACTCAACCAAACTTAATTGGACAGATAATGTTCTGTTAGACAAAGTCAGCTAAAATAAATAGGCCAATTAGGAATTACCAAGGAACTATAACCTAATACCAGAGGAACACGAGTTCTTAAGCATGTACAGTGGGTAAGAAGTTTTGTCTTCCTAACCTAGTCAGAGCTAAGAATTTGAAAGCCCCCACAAAAGCTAATTCTGACAAAACAAAACATTCTCTTCTCCACCATTAGAAAACAGAAGCTCTAACACCCACAGAGAATTTGGAAGCCTTCAATGACTAAAGCAGTGGAAAATGAGGCTGCTTCGTAATCCACAGCAGTGTTGCAGAAATCCTCCATTTTTTCATTGTCAGGAGCAAGCCACAGCTCATACCACCTGGCAGCTGTTGAGACCTGGGAATTCAAATTGGTAGAACCAGGTTGGTTTCCTGTGGTAAATACCTTTTCAATCCCATTATCAAACTCATCCCTGCGAATGAGGCTCTCTTCTAACCTCAGTGCAGAGCATACAGATGAAGTCTGTTTGGAATTGAGATTATTGCTGAGACAATTTTTAGAGTTTGTCATTCAAACACATTCATAAGAAAATGCACAGACATTATGGCTGTCCCCTGTTGTGGTGTTTATGAAATGAAAAATAAGATTTCTATTTCTGTTGTTTTTGGTCTTTTTGAAAGCCCTCACATACTAGGAGAAAGGGGTTTTACAAAAAAAACCGAAATGCAGATAGAATCCTTTTTCTCTCAAACAAAGCACCTTTGGTACAGATAACAAAGCCTTGGAGCATAAAATATACACAGATTCCATCTTCCCTTCCTTCATTAAGAGTCAGAGATAGCTTTATATGTGTAGGTAGAAAACTTACAGATCTAGAAAACATTTTTTTCTGGAGTGAGACAAATCAATCCTGTAAAAAATATATATCCCTCCCCTGGTCTGCAATGTCAATAATCTCCCTTTCTACATAGCATGAAATGTCCATGATTACAGCCGCTTCTCTAAAGTAAACAATAAGGTCAGACATTGTTTCAAATGGCTCCAATTAAAATGTGTCCTTATTCATTTATTCGATTTTTTTCTTTAGAAAATAATTTTATTGTTGCAACTAAAATGCAAACCCATCATTTATATGGCAAGTTGGAAAACTGTACAGTTTGACAGTTCTGTGAGGTCACAGAAGACCCTGAGACTCCCCCCACCCCCACCCCCATCATGCATCCATGTACCCCTGAAAAGGTATTATACCAAAACACCTCACTTTTTTTCATTTATTTCTGTAAAAATAGCTTTTCCATGGCCACTGTAAAAAATAATGACCTGATGAGTAAATATTGGCTTAAGGCATATAGCAGGGCAGCTTGCTACCTCTTTAATATACACGTAACAAGATGGAGATCCATCTCTTTTCCAAGGATAGGAGGTTAAACCAGTACATCCATTTTGAAATTCTACTATATATAAACACCCAAACTACTACAAACATATACAGGACTTTAAAAAAAAAAAAAAAAAAAAAAAAACAAAAGAGAAGTCCCCAAGAAATCACTTTTGCCTCAACCTCTTCCCACCAGCTTGCCATCTCCTGGCATCTCTCTCCTTATCAACCCTCCAGAGGTGCCAGCAGGATCAGGGGCTTGGGGCCTGGTGAAGGCCTTACTCTGTTGAGCATGACAACTCCCCTGCTCTTCTGTTCCCACACCATCTCCCAAAAGTGCCCACAAGTATTTGGCAAAGGGCCCTGGGTAAGAATGTAACTCCTTTGGGCTTCTTCCATTTTTATCAAAGTCGCATTGATATAGTCGTTGTCTTCTTGATGTACTATTTATTGAACACCTCCTATGTTCCTGACACAGTGTTTTACACTAAAGATAACAAGATTAATTATTTTCGAATCCCTATTCTTAAGAAGCTAAGAGTCAAGAAGGGAAAATAGACATGAATAGTTGGAGCTTAGGATCTCTATGTCTAGTCAGATGCATACATTGAAAATCTGTTAATGAAGAGTGAAGCCAGGGTAGAAAGGGAACCACATTAATAGTGTTACAGATTCTACTGAATCTTAATCCCACAGACTGATTGAAAACTTCAGACTCTTTAAAGTGCACCTTGAAGATCTCTAGAGGTCCCAATGAGGTATCTCACATGTACTCCTGAAGATATGCACTTTGACCAAGAACTATTGTGTCCTGATCCAGTGGGCTGGAGTTCTCATGGGAGCTGCTCAGTAGAACATCCCTTCTGGATAACATTTTTGGGAGCGGGATCCTGAGTTCTCCAATATCTTACAAATTCTTAGGAATTCAATTTTTTACTTGCTATACATTCTCTGCTCCCTATGGGACTTATACTAGTGGAAGGGACAAATCTGAATGGCAAACACCATGCTATATTCAAAATCCCCATGTCCTTAGAATACCTAAGCTATCACCTATGGAACCACCCTTATTGTGCCTGATTCCTTCTTATTTCAAGGTGATCTGGGTCACAAGAGGGTTTGGAAAGTCACAATCAGGTATATCTGCAAAGTTTTAAGACTCAAGCTATAACCCTTGGTACTCATAATATTTAAGCAGTTTGACTGGTGCAGCCTAGTGCAAGAAGCAGAGAAAGCTTCCTATAGGAAGTCACATCCAGTTTGAGGGCTAAAGGATGCATCAAGAATTTTCCAAGTAAAGGGCCGGCCCGGTGGCGTGATTTTCCAAGTAAAGGGCCGGCCCGGTGGCGTGCTGGAGAGTGCACCGCTTGGGAGCGCAGCGGCGCTCCCGCCGAGGGTTCGGATCCCATGTGGAAACCAGTTCCCGCTCACTGGTTGAGCGCAGTGCGGGCGCAACACTGAGGGTTGCGATCACGTTGCCGGTCCCCGGTATGGGCGCAACACCAAGGGTTGCAATCCCATTACTGGTCAGTAAAAAAGACAAAAAGGAAAAAAAAAGAATTTTCCAAGTAAAGATGAGAAATGATAATGCCAGCAATGAGGTATAATAAGCAAAGGACTACATTTTGCTTTAACCATCACATCATATAAGCTATTATCATTGTCTTGTAGTGCACATGGTGGGTGGGTGTCTCATTTCTAACTAAATACTAAACTATTACACATTAACACATCACTGATTTAATCAGTGTCAATGAGTCGATTCGATTTGAATGCACTAGTGTAGCATTGTGCTTCTTGTTTGAATATTTTGTGTAGACAGCACGAGTTACAGTGATACCTAGAACTTGTAATTGGTAATTAAAATGAAATACATTCTTAAAAATATATAATATAATTACATTATTTTTATAGTTTCAAAAAACTGTGAACAAATTTATAAGTTTAAAATGAAGGCATACGACTTATACAAAATCGAGAGGAGATGCAGAAACTGATATTACAACCAGGGCAGGAAAGAAACAAATTGGAAGAAGGATGTCACAAATTTCACAATGAATGGCAATTGGAATTTACTGCAGCAGAGCAAAATGAAAAAGTTGTTTTGAGTGTAAAAAAATTTAGATGATAAATTGGACAATATTAAGAGACATTTTCAGTAGATATATAGTGAATTTGATTAAAATTTTGTATCAATAGTCAAAAAAGAATCAATAAAATTGGCCAACTGAAATCAGAAAGAAGTTCCAACAAAATTCTTTGTCTGGTTTATAACTTTGGACAGCTATATAACAGCTTGGATTTTTGCACAGAAAAAGAAAACCATTATTAGATGAGGAAACAGTAAAATGTTTATTATTTCAGTTGTGGAAATTGTGTTAAAAATTAGAAGGAAAAGATTAAAAATTATTTTTTACAAAAAGTGTAAAATTGTCAATTATGCCACCAAACAATTGTCCATGGAACACCAAAACCTTTCTCACAATTTCAAAGATCAATTTACTCAAATTTTGAAAAACTGCCTGTACTTTTGTACAGCTTTAGATGAGTCATGCTATTTAAATGATACTGCCTGATTAATACTTTCGGTGCATTTCGTCTCAAGGACTTATAAACTTATTTTTTAAATGGTGTCAATTAGTAGTCTAAAAATCAAATTTATTGCACAGATATTTTTGAATCTTTTACACCTGTCAAAAAAATTTCATGTAGATATGGAAAAAATTAGTTTCTATCATTATAGAAGATGCTTCAGCTGTTAGTTTCAAAAATATGGATTTATTGAATTTTTAAACAGAAGACTGATGTTTCCCTTATTGCTTTGTTTCACTGGATAATACATATTGAAAACATTTGTGCTTAGTTTTCTGAAGCAAACCTAGGAAAAGTGTCATGGATACAGTTATTAAAATTGTTCTGTACACATGCAAATGCTATGAATCATCGCCAGTTTATGGAATTGTTGACAGAAATAGAAGACAATGATCTTCTGTTCTTTGCCAATGCTTATTGGCTGAGTTGTGGAAGAGCTTTGCAAAGATTTATTGTACAGTACTTTAAAATCAAATTCAAGGTATTCTTAAAGCAAAAGGAATACTTGCGAAATATTCAGTAATAAAAGACAAAAATGGCAGTGTGATCACATTTTTTTTACTGATATACATTACTCATGAATAAACTAAACTTTTCACCAACTTTATTGAGATATAATTCACATACCATACAATTCACCCATTTAAAGGGTACAATTCAGTGTTTCTTTTAGCATATTTACAGAATCGTGTAGCCATCCCCATAATCTAATTTTACAATATTTTTATCACCCCGAGAGAAACCCCATACTCATTAACAGTCATTCCCCATTTCCTCCTCCCCCCAACCCTGTGGCAGCCACCAAAGTTACTTTCTGCCTGTATGGATTTGCCTATTCTTGACATTTTATATAAATGGAATTATAAAATATGTGATCCTTTGTCACAGGCTTTTTTCAATTATCTTAATGTTTTTAAGGTTCATCCATGTTGTAGCATGTACCAGTACTTCATCCATCATATGGATATACCACATTTATTTATTCATTCATCAGTTGATGGCATTTGTGTTGCTTCCATTTTGGGGCTATTATACATAATGCTGCTATGAACATTCATGTACAAGTTTTTGTGTAGACACATGCTTTCATTTCTTTTGTGTATTCTAGGAGTGGAATTGCTGGGTCATATGGTAACTCTATGTTTAACTTTGTGAGAAACTGTAGAACTCTTTTCCAAAGTGGCTGTGCCATTTCACATTCTTGCCAGCAGTGTATGAGAGTTCCAGTTTCTCCACATCCTTGCCAACACTGTTATTATCTATGTTTCTTAATATCGCCATCTTCATGTGTATGAAGGGGTATCTCATTTTGGTTTTGATTTGCATTTCTCTTATGGTTTTGAGGAATGAGCTTAATTTGAAGCTCTAAGGAAAAGAAAAGCCTTATTTGTAAGCTAACAGGTATAAGAATTTATGTTAAAATTGGAACTTTTCACATTTTTTAACATGAAACAATATGCAGAGGATTTAAATTGTAATTGACAGCATTATGTAAGTTATCTACAAAAAAAAAAACCCAAAACCAGAAAATTTTGAGGAATTCTTTTTCATTTTGGTAAGAGCTGTTTTTCAATTTATGCAATAACCCTCTGAACTTATTAATCGTACTGAGTTAACACAAGATTTAGTGAATTTACTTAACTTTGACAGATGTAGTTTTGAAACTGATATGCCTTTTATTCAATGTCAAATCAATTCTTCTAAAAACAATAAACCTTTTCTGTCAATGTGGATGCAGATATTAAAAGAAGATTTTTTGATGCTTGATTCAGTTATTGGAAAACTTTTAAGCATGTTTGCAACAACTTGGGTATGTGAATCAACCTTTTCAACTGAAAATTATATGAAATCTAAATTCAGATCAAGTATCCCTGGTGAGAATTTAGCACACAAATTGAGATGTGCTGTAAGTTTTAAAAACATACCATTTTCCAAAGACTCAATACGAAAAGAATGTGAAATATCTCAATAATATATTTTTTATTTTGACGACATGTTAGAATGATAATATTTGGATATATTGGATTAAATAAATGATGTTATTCAAATTTATTTGACCAGTTTCCTTTTTCTCTTTATAATGATTAATTTCAGGGTTTGATCTATATAGCTAAAGGAGATACTGAGAACAAAATTCTGGTTATAAAGAACTAAATGAACAGAAACAGAAGGGAACCCAGTTATCATGAAGATAAATTATCAGAACTTGATCTTACCTGCTGACTCAATGTCTGCTTAGTCCCAAATACAGAAATCCTCATGAAGACTAGAAGTGGGTAGAATCTTGACCAGCAGGAGAGGATGTAAGACCAATTTAAGTCGTGATGCATTTGAACATTCTCGGCCATCTACATACAAGAGGTCTTCAAAAAGTTCATGGAAAGATTCTTATTATCTTTTAATTCTATTTTTCCATGAACTTTTTGAAATACCCTTGTAGTTTTTGATTCTACAGGGTACTAGGTCATGGTTGAGATGTGTGGACAATTATTGAAGCAAATTTTTGTAAGCAGAAAAGGAATACACATGACCCGTGTGTGTGATCATTTCCATTTTGCCACCGGTAAGATATAACCAGCGACAACTTAATGGGAACAACACTCACTACAGAAAACAGTTTAGAAATTTTAGTACAGAAACAACCTGATTGTTAAATGTAAGTTTACAAAACAGGCAGCAAAGAATTGTCCCCTTCTTGTAATATATATATACTACTTTTAAGTATATATTTTAAAGTGTAGGTGTATACATAAAACATATGTGCATATATACATATATACATACACATGTGGAATGATGTTAACACTATTAACTATTAACAGTGGTTATCTCTGGGAAGCAGAATTACAGGTGATTTTTATTGTTTTCTTTTCCCTTGACTGTGTTTTATAAATTATCTACAATGAACATGTATCCCTTTTGTACTAAGAAAAAAAGTCTTCGAAAAAGTAATCTGAAGACCACCTACCTATGTAATTGAAATATGCAGTCTTCTGAGCAGAGCATAACCACAAATGGAAGAAATTTCAAAGAATGAACAATCATCACCTACCCTCAACCCACAGCATAAAGATGAAAAGGGCTTCCAACAAATTAAGTCTCAGTGAAATTCTCCAACAGCCACTTTCAGCTCAGCAGAAAAGCGCACATTTTCTCTTTGTTGCTTGGCTTAAGATGTCTGGTCCCAGGCTCACTGAAGCGAGGTGATACCAGACTCTCCCAGGCTTGCCCAAAACAGTTATTTGTGCGGTGCAGCATAACAGGTAAGGTTAAGCTTTGTGGAACACCCACTGCCTCTGCTTAGGAGAACACATGAAAAACACTTTGACAAATTCTGAAAGTTTCCTACTGGGTGCTGATTTTGCACATTGCTCTCATTCTTTAAAAAATGTAAACATGATGGATTTCTTTTGGGGTGTAAAATGCACAGAAAATGCTTTAAGGTCGAGCTGGGGAGTTGGATTCAGTTTACGTTTCTGAACAGTTTATTTCCATGGCCAACTGCACACTGAAGAATTTGCCCAAGTGACCCTCTTGGTTAGAAAGCTGTTCTCTCTCAGTTTCAAACCCACCCCACTCTCTGAGAGAGCAGGGGCTGGGAGTAGGCCAACTACATTTCTGCTTGTCCAGTTACTCCCTGTTAGACTCTGCCCATAGGGAGTGAATGAGGGAGGCTGTGAGGATGGAGGAAGGAGAAGGCGCTTGCTCATCCCCATTTGCTTTCCAGATCTCCAATACTGGTTTAACAATTCATTATATTACGTTTTCTCTGTTGAAATAGCTAACATGGTTTCTGTCTCCTTGCTAGGCCTGACAGATATAGTTAGACAATTCAGTCTCAGAGAGATGAAGGGCACATTATTAATAGGATATATTAGGCAGCTGTCTTCCATTTTAATAGTTGAGCTTGTAATTGAGGAGAACAAACAAATAATTGAAACCATCTGTATTCAGAACATGCACATATTACTAAGGGTAGTTATACAGACATTTTAAGAATTGGGGCCAGCTGTGGCTGGAGTAACCAAGCTGTGTAGCTAGTTCAAGAAAACTTCTTCAAGAAGGTAATGAATTTTAGGGGTGAGTGATACAATCTCTCAGACAGGAGAAGGAAAGTTTTTTCTGGTATGGGCAATGACATTTGCATAGGCTCGAAAGGGAGAATGAATGAGTCACATGTACAAGGAAACTAGGACAGTGCCTTCTTCATCATCAACCTCCTCCCCAGCACTTAGTGCGGAGCCTGGAACATCAAAGACGATCAATAAATATTTGCTTAATTATTGAACTCAAAGATTGAGTCAGTCTGCTTTGTTGGTGTGGTGAGGTTGGATAATCTTGCCCTTGGAAGTCTTACTTGTGTGTGGCAATTCAGAACCATAACAGGTTCATAATCATAGGAGACAGGATTCTGGAAGAAGATAGACATTTTTTTTTTTCCTGCTGCAGGAAGTATGAGGGTACTTCAAAAAGTTCATGGAAAAATAGAATCAAAAGATAATACAGGGGCCGGCCCCTTGGCTCACTCGGGAGAGTGCTTCAAAAAGTTCATGGAAAAATAGAATCAAAAGATAATACAGGGGCCGGCCCCTGGCTCACTCGGGAGAGTGCGTGCTGATAACACCAAGGCCACGGGTTCGGATCCCATATAGGGATGGCCGGTTAGCTCACTGGTTGAGCATGGTGCTGACAACACCAAGTCAAGGGTTAAGATCCCCTTACCAGTCATCTTTAAAAAAAAAAAAAAAGATAATATGAACCTTTCCATGAACTTTTTGAAGTACCCTCATATAGTAGAAAAATGGGAAGCATGGAGACAGCCAGGAGCTATCACCAAAGCGCAGAAACAACCTCTAGACTTCAGCACTGACTAGGAAAATGATAAGGAAAAAGAAGGAGGAGGAAAAAGAAGGGAAAACCTGCAGTACCTGAAGATCAATATAAGCACAAAGGAGAAGAGAAAAGGTCATCACTCAGTGTTATGAATCTGAGAAGGGAAAACTGCATAGGATTTGGGAACTAATGTGGGTTACCCAAGCTCAATGTTTAGATTAAACATGTTGGTGGAATGTCCAAATGGAGATTGCCAATGGGCAGGAGGGGAAATGAGACCAAAAAGGAGGAGAAAATTTCAGGCCTGGTAATGTAGATGTACAATCCACAAATACATAGAAATTTTGACTGAGCGAGTGTATAGTATAGTCAGCAGTGGAAAAAGAGAGAGGACACCAAAAGTAGAAGAAACAACTTGTATACCTGGGGGACTCTTACACAATTTACAATGACCAGTTCTTTTATTTGTAAACTGGGAACAAACAAAACATGGGTTTAAAGTAAAGCTTGAGGGATTTCGATGAAATTCAGTATTTGCTAACAATGAGAGGTTACAAAATCTCCTTCTCTAGACTTCCTAAGAAATAAAATTGATTTTTGAATGTCTGGGGTGGTGTGACTGTGGGCCTGCATAAACTTGTTGGAATAAAATTTATTGTGTGAGTTTCTTGCCAGCCTTATAATTTCCTAGAAGGACTTTTAGTGGTTGGTTAATTCACTCAAGGTCATGCACAATGGGAGCCAAATAAAAATCAATTTGCCAAGTCTGAAGTGGGTTTCATCTGAAATGGTCATGTTTTATCTATCTCCTTCAAAGAAATAATCAATTGAAGGAGTGCAGCCTCTTGGATGTCTGGCACTTCCCATGGTAATGCCCTAGACAGAACTGTTCCCAGCCATCCGTGACTATTCACGCTGATCTGGAGTGGCAGAAAGGGTGGGCAGTTAAGACTGGGGAGAGAGATGCCAACTGGCTTACTTTTCTCAAAATGACTAAAACTTCTGCGCTTTCTGCCATTTCCAGTTAACAAAATGCAAACTTTCACCAACAGTAAGAGCAAACATTTCTGAACTGCAGCACTTCATGGTAGTCCCATAACAAGATTTTTCGAACATCATTTTATTTAATCTTCACAGTAGCTTAATAAGATAGATATTATCTGTTATGGGTTGAATTTTGTCCCCCTCCCCCCAAATTCATGTGTCGAAGTCCTAACCCCTAGTACCTCAGAATGTGACCTTGTTTGGAAATAGGGTTGTTACAGATATAATTAGTTAAGACAAGGTCATACTGAATGAAGTAGAGTGGGCCCCTAATCCAATATGTCATATGTCCATATAAAAAGAATACCATGTGAAGAGACAGATACATACACAGGCAGAACACTATGTAAAGACTACAGTTATGGTGCCACAAGCCAAGGAGCTACCAGAAGTTAAAAGAGAGGGCTGGAACAGGTCCTTCCTTGGGACCTTTAGAAGAAGTATGTCCCTGTCAACACCTTGACCTTGGACTTCTGGGCTCCAGAACTGTGAGACAATAAATTTCTGTTATTTAAGCCACTCAGTTTGTGGTACTTTGTTACAGCAGCCCTAACAAACTAAAATACTATATTATCTTTGTTTATGGATGAGGAAAATAAGGAAGTAATAGCTAGTAACCCGGCTTCAGAGGCTGGGTTTCAAGAGCCTGTATGATCACTCCCTCCAATCCCCCACCAATACCAATTAATATGACAGTGGTGACAAGTGAGGGTTATATTGAAAAGATTATGATAATAGTTAATAGTTCAGTAATTACCTGACCATATCTTTTTTTATTATGAATATTCATGAGATACAAAGCTAATTGTCACCCCTCGTGTCCATGATGTGAGGGCCATATCTTGAATTAACAAAGACAAGAAAGTATTTTTGTGGACACCTCAGACAACACACACACACACACAAACCCACACACATGGAAGTCTAGACCTTAACTGCTGCATTCATGATTACTTGATAAGAGCTGCAGTGTTTTGAACCCAAGATGTAGACTAAACAGGTGTGAATTTCAAGTCTTACCACTAACACTAACCAAGAGCTATTTGTCCACTTCAGCTTCAGTTCCCTCATAGGTAAAAGGTGACCAAAACCTTCTAGGGTTGTGAGAATTATGTGAAAATGCGTAACAATGCATTTTGAAAACCATAAAGTGCTGGGCAAATACAACCAGAATTTGACTGAGCTGCATCTTCCCCATAAATAACATAGCAAAGTGAAAGCAATAGCAATCATTCTGGTAAGGAACTGTCTTAGTCCATTTTCTGTTCCTGTAACAGGATACCTGAAATGGGGTAACTTATAAAGAAAAGAGGTTTATTTGGCTCACAGTTTTGGAGGATGGAAAGTCCAAAATTGAGCAGCCACATCTGGGGAGGGGCTCTGGCTGCATCATAACATGGCAAAGAAGCAGAAAGGGAAGCAGGCGTGCAAAAGGGACAAAACACAAGGCACGACCCCACTTTATAACAATCCATCCTCATGAAAATTAATTCAGTCCTGCAAGAAGAAACTAGTCTCACAAGAACTAACCCAGTCTCATGAGAAATACATTGGTCCGTTTTATTGACCTAATCACCTCTTAAAAGCTCCACCTCCCATCACTGTTACATTGGCAATTAAATTGCAACATGACTTTTGGCAGGGACAAACCACATCCAAACATAGCAGAAAGAATATTAATTTTTTCAATGATATAAAAAATTTCCATATATTATTCCCAATTCACATAGCATAATGCATCCTTTCATTTCCAGTGGGGTGGTTACTATAATTACAAGGTCATGGTGGCCCCACCACTACCATCTCCAACATATACAAACAAAATTTGTCTTCAAGTGTACTAGCTTGTAGTTATGATTGGAAATCACTGCTACTGTATTTGGAAAGACATCAACTTAGCTTTGTGTTAAGAAAACAAAGGCTTTGTTTGGGATTCTTCAGGAAGCTGAGTTTTCAGGCTCCTTTTCGCTGCTTTTCAATGACCAGCCAGCCTAGATCTGAATTGGACCTCCCATTGCCTCACACACACATCTGGTGTTTTCTAAGGTAGAGGGGAAGGCAAGGAAAACAGACCTTTTGTTAATAAAGACAGAGGAAGGTTTTTTTTTTATTTTTATTGAAGGTCAACAACCAAACAGAAGAAAGAAAAACGAACTACTACTGGGCTTATCTTCCAAATACACCAGTTTGTGACAATCCAGTGAACATCAAGGCCACTGGTATTTGACTGGAAACAGACTCCCTTAGAGAAGCACTCTGAGATCCTGCAGAGGTGAAGAGAATAGAGAATCCAGTCTGGCTTGCAATAACATAGAAAGTGCACTGGTATTGTCTTATTAGACCTATCATGGGTTCAAAATCAGGAGTATTTGCAACCTTACTCAAAGGAGTACATCTTGAATGAAATGTATGTAAGTCACAAAAATCTTTTCACATACTGCCATGTTTCAAAATCCCTTAGTCCCACCTTCCCAACCTCGGAACAACACAACAGAATTATTAGGAACAGGGTCAGTTTACTGACCATCTCCTAATTCAGAGATGCTTGTTCTCTGAAGTATGTTCTTATCTTCTGCTCATGAGCTCTTGATATCCTAAAACATTTAGGACCCAATACATACCCAGCACATAAGTGGTGAAGGATCTATGTATAATTCAAGACTTTGACCCTAAAGATTTCATGTCCATCCTTCTCCATCAGCATATTAGACATCAATATCTTGGATAATATCCAAAATCCATACCTAATATAGTAACAGGGAAGGTGGGGGGAGATAAAAGCAAAAGAGCCGGTTTTCCTGAGTGTACTATTTAATTTGTGCATTAGTAAAGGTAACACTCCAACAAATGAATCCCAACATTTCATTGGTTTAACATCCTAAAATTAGTTCTCATTGACATAGCGGTCCAATATGGTTGTTCTTCCTAGGCAGCAGGGGGCACTACTTTGTGCAGTCATTCAGGAACCTGGCTGATATAGACTCTGATATTTTTTACATATGGCTTTTAAGGTCTGTCTGGATGTCAACATCCAGCCAGCAGACAAGGTGGAAGGGAGAGAAACAGACAGACAGACAGGCAGACAGACAGACAGACAGACTTGGGCTTTTATGATCAGGCCTTGTAGAGAAACATATATTCTATTATCTTGAAATCATCACACGGCAACACCTAACTGCAACAAAGGAAAGGAAATTAGTATTTGTGCTCAAAAAATAAAAATAAAAGGAGAGAGGAAGAGAGAGAGTGTGAGAGAGAAAAGAGAGAGAGAGAACATAGGTGTTGATCAAGCACCAGTCTGTCAAAATTGACAAAAAAAATTGCAGGATAATAGACATGTGTCTAATCTAGGAAAGCAATACGGAAGGAAAATTAACCATTGTACCCTGTTCAAATCCCCACTCCTGAAGCAGAGTCTAAAATAGCACTCTATATCAGTTAGCTATTGCTGCATAACATACCATCCCAAAACTGAGTGGCTTAAAACAACATTTATTTATTATCACAGCTTACACACAAATGGGGAGACCAAGGGTCATCTGACCTGGGCTGGACTTGCTCATGCCTCTACAGTTTGGCTGGTCTGCTCATATGTCTGCCAGCCATTTGGAGACTCTGCTCTAGGCTACACAAAACTAAGCACCTTAGGGGGCACCTCTGTTCCACGTGTCTCTCATGGAACGTCCTGGGACCAGTAATGGCAGAGGTACAAGAGAGCTAGGAGAAACACACAAAGCTTCCAGAGGCCCAAGCTTAGAACTAGTGCACCATCACATCTGCCTCATTCTGTTGGCCAAAGCAAGTCACATGACTGAACTCAGGTTTAAAGGGTGGGGAAGTAGACTCTACCTCCTGAATGGAATGAACAGCAAAGGACATGGGTACTGAAAGGGGTAAATAATGAGGCCATTAATGTAATCTAGTACATCTCCCAATTCCAACTGAAGCTACCCTAACAGAGATTATCTCAAAGGAAACATTGATGGTTATATTTCTGATGAGAATAAGGTAATTGACTTCTAATCACACCTAACATGCAGTCTCCACAGTAGACATGCAAATAGAAAAACAACATCTACTGGTGGGGAGTCAAAGCTGCCTGTCTCTTGGCAAGTATTAGTCATCCTTGCAAACATAAATAATTGTGCAAATAACGTTGTTGGTTCAATTCTAATTAGAAAAGAACATTTGAAACGTAGGCTTACTTTGAACCCACCCACAACTTAAGGGAAAGGCTTTTTCTCATGGGGCCAAAGTTTCCGTAAGCAATTGCTACTATTTGGGTGGGGGTGGGGCAGTGTAATGGTTAATTCGTGTCAATTTGACTAGGTCAGGAGGTGCGCAGACATTTGGTCAAAGATTATTCTGGGTATGTCTATGAGGGTGCTTCTGGATGAGATTAACATCTGAATCTGATTGCTCTCCCTAATGCAAGTGGGCCTCATTCAACCAATTGGAGACCCGAATAGAACAAAAAGGCAGAGTAAGAGGGAACTCCTACTGCCTGACTGAGCTGGGACACTGGTCTTTTCCTGCCTTTGGACTCAAGTTCTTCTTGGGTCTTGAACCTGCAAGCTTTTGGACTGGAACTTACACTGTCAGCTTTCCTGGGTATCTAGCTTGCTTACTACAGAATTTGAGACTTCTCAGCCTCCATAATTACATGAATCAATTCCTTATGTCAATCAATCACCTACTTGTTGTGTTTCTCTGGAGACCCCTTACTAATACACGTGGCAACTTCAATTTGCAGCATCAGCAGCCTCTAAAAGGTACTCAGGAAATCTAAACTATGCCCACAAAAAGTAAAGCTCCAGTTTGTTTTTCCCACTTGTCTAGCTTCAAAACACCAGCAGCTATTAACATCGATCCGTCCAGACTGCATTTATAAAGATCTGTAAACTGATCAGAGGGGAAATTAAATTAGACTGTAATTCTGCAGTACTCTGAAGAACATTAGCTTGTAAGAACACTCAGGAGGGCCAATTACAATCATCATGGCCTATCTGGCCATGGAATACAAACATGTTCTGTCTCCTTCCACAAGACCTAAAGTGCTACTTGGGTAGTGCCTGTCTCATTTGGAGGGTTAGTGCTGCTGTGTCTAGAGGTACTGATCACACGTCAAGATTAGGAAATGCCTAAAGTAATCCTGTTAGCAGAACTGTACTGGGGAATAAAGCCAGCTCAGTGATGCAGCTAGGATTAATGTCAGAGAACTGGTAATATGAGCTCCAGCAGGGAAAGAGAGCCAAGCTCTGCCAATGGCCAGTGGGAGAAGGAAACTCAGCAAGACAAAAGCAGCAGGGCCAATAACTCTCAAAAAGAAAAGAGCCCCACCTCACCTAGCTCAACTTCAGGGTAAGTTTCTAAAACTCCAGTTGAGAAAAGTAAAGGGACATTCACCTATCCTGTTTAATTTAATCTTCATAACATCCCTCCCTATTTTCCAAATAAGTAAAATGAGGTTCAGAGAGTTTAGGAAAGTTACCCAAAGTCACATCAGTAGAAAGTGAGGCCACCGGGATTCTGGTTCAGGTAGGTCTGAATCCAAAGCCCATGTTCTTTCCACTACATCACATTATCTGTGGGTCTAAGAATGAATGAGATAAAGAGAAAATAGGCAAGGCTTAGAGCAAGCAAGGGGGTGAGACCTCTTCCATTACATCAAGAAAACACATTCTTAATTAAAAGTAAGGGTAGTTGTCAGAAAAAGCTGAAGTAAAGTGTGTGAGAGAGAAAAGGAGCCTGTCCACAATGAAGAAAGGAGCCCAGAAAGTACTAAAAAGTGCCACATCAGAGCCATGTCCTAGGGTGGTCTCCATTGGGAAGCACAGGGTCAGAGACAGATGGCTAATCAGGCAGATGAAGAAACACATTGAATTTGGAGGAATTCACCAAGGGTAGTGGTCCTACGGCGAACATGGGAAACATGAAATAAGTGGCAAGCTTGGGGTTGACAAAGAGAGGGCTGATGGTCTGGGCTGGCCTCCAGAAAGACTTAATTTTTGCTCCAGTGTCCCCTGAAACAAGTTGACCACAGACATGCTTAACATCTAGATCCAAACCCTGAGTTCCCAGGAATCATCTCTTGTCTTTCTGGAATGTGACCAAACCTCTTTCACCTCATGCTTTAGTCAGACAGAACTATTTATTTTTTGAAATGTCAAGCGCGTTTCTCCTCCTACCACAAATCCCATTCTCCTTTCCTCACTCCCAACTCTGGCTCCAACACTGATTTAGAACACCACTTGGGTGTTCTGCGAGCACTGTCATAGCAGCCTTCAGCTGGCGGCCCCTCCAGGGCCTGTTTCACATGAAAAGGGCCTCCTTGCCCAAGTTTGTGCTCCTTCCGGTAGCAGCTTATATCCAATGACTGACCAGTGCCAGAATATTAAGATCTGGCCATCTTCGCCCAAATTGGGCCAACTATGAAGGGCTCTGTGTCTTCCAGACCTCCCTGTGGAGTTGGCCACAGCTGCCAATGGGCCTGCATTGCAGCTGACTTCTCTTTCACCCACTTCCACTTTCCTCCCCTCCCTTCCACAGGTGTGAATCCTACAGACACTCCTTAATAAACATCTTACCCACTGAACTGCATCTCATGGTCTGTTTCTCCAAGAACCCAATGTGTGACACTTCTGGCCCAGCAGAAGAGGAAGTGACAAAATGGGGGAGGAGAGTACTCGTTCACAAATCCATCAAAACATTTATTGATGGTTTGATTGATTATGCATATCGTGGGGTACAAAGCTGAACCTCACCACCTGTGATTAAGATGTGATGATCAGATCAATACTATCAATATGCTCATTACCACACATTGCAATTATTCCCTGTGTCCCCACTCAACCTCTCCTCCACCTCCCTTCCCTTCCCCATCAACCACCCCCAGTAACCCTAGGTCTGTTCTCTCCCTCCACAAGTTTAATGCACCACTGTGGTCTTTCTTTCCTTCATTCTTTCTCTCTTAGCTCCCACTTATGAGTGAGGACATGCAGTATTTTTCCCTCTCTGTGCCTGGCTTATTTCACTCAATATAATTTTCTCCAAGTTCATCCATGTTGCTGCAAATGGCAGAATTTCATTCTTTTGTATGGCTGAGTAGTATTCCATAGTACATATATATGCCACATTTTCCTTATCAAAACATTTAAATAGCTTTCCAGTCCACTAGAAATCCAATAAATTCACAAACTCCTGTGTCCATCTGGGTTTAGTCAGGAAAACAAAGGCACCACATTTATTACGAGAATAAGGAATTTAACATAGAAGTCAGGAATTAGATGAGCGAGGGAGAAGTTGGGGAAGTGAAGATATGGAAGGGGATGTAGCGGAGGATGGAAGGTTTAAGGACTTCACCAGAAGCATTGAAGTGGTCATGCAAGCAGGAAGCGAGGAAATCCAAGAAGCTACTATTCTGGCCACCAAAGTGGTAGCTTGTGGAGAGACACATGAAGCTGACTAGTCAGCGAAACCTACCACAATTCACAAAGCTGCTGTATCTGAGCTCTACAACATCCCAAGAAATTATAGCTTCTATTTTATTTCCACCTTCCAAATTTTTCAGGAATACTTCTCACTGGCAAACTCTAACCTGGAATCATAGAGGAAAGAAGATTCTGGGAAATATAGTTCCCAGCCTTTGATAGGAGCACTAGCGAGGCCAGTTGAATCACAAACAATCCAGAAAACTCCCCAACCAAATTATCGGGTTTGTCTGCCCAAATCCATGAGTCATGGTCTGTCCTCTTTCTCTCTCCCCACTTGTGGTGGCTTCAGTGACCTTCTGTTCTCTACATAAGTCATTATTTCTGAGTAGGGCCTCTGGGAAGAAATAGGTATGTCTGTCCTTTCCATATACAATAGATGCGTGATCAATGTCTATGAAAAAGAGACAAAAACCAGTGAGTGGGTTTAAGAGTGGGAGAATTTAGAGGAACTAGGAATAATATGTGGCCTATGGTCAGCTTTTCTCCCTTTAGTCTTAATTGCCAGAATAACGAACACTTATTAACCCAGGCATAGCCTGCAAAGGTCACAGCCATGATGCAGAATTTATTGTCTGTAGCAGAGTAAGAAAGCAAAGTAGCCCCTATGATAATAGCCTGCAGTCATATCCACATGAGCCTTCTTCTGTGTGAACCTTTACCCACGTTGAAGAAAGCAAACCCCAAGGCTTCTTTTTTATTCCCATCTCTGAGGCCTCACAGAAGTGAAACATGCAGACTACAAAACACAAATTTGCTAAATAATAACCTTAATAACTCAGTTTGCCCATTACGGCAGTGGACAGATTAGCAGACAGTCCACTAAGTGGCTTTTAACTTCAAATATTAATGGTTCCCTGAGAACATCGTTTCTTAAAGTCCCTTTTTTGGGAAACAAAAATATCAGCTCTCTTTGGGACACTGAATAAAGCTAAAAGAAGAGGTGTAGCAGCCTCCTTTGGATTTCTTTTTTCTAAGCCTCAAGTCACATATTTAGCTTTCTTTTTGTGTTGGTTTTGGTTGTGTTGTGTTTTCATTTTTAATTGTGCCTCAGGACCTTGCTACTCCAAGTGTGGTCCTTAGAATAGCAATACAGTATCACCGGGGAGTGTGTAGAAATACAGAATCTCGGGTTCCATCCCACCCCTGCTAAATCAGAATCTGCATTTTACCACGATGACAAAGTGATTCATATGCCCTAGGAAGTAAAATACACTGCAAAGAGTGAAGGTATTGGATTTTCATGTACCTGAGGGCTTCCTAAGAGATTATGTCACATCATCCCCTTGCTCTAAGCCAGGGGATTTTAGTCTGTGGGAGAACAGGTGAATCCTTTGCCTTAACACTTAAGCCTAATCATCATGGGCACTTTCATGATCTCATGTCTCAAACTGCAGGGGCCTTGTTTCATAACTGAGGGAAACGTGACAACTTTCCCATATTCAGAATGCTTTCACTGAACTTTGACCCCATCCCTTCTACTCTTCTTGCTCCAGGTCAAGTGAGGACCATTTGGTTTTGCAGGAGTGGTCTTTGAGTGATCCCCAGATGGTTAGAATGATCCAGAGTCCTGGAGAAAATTTCCATGTATAGATTTAGACAACAATCATTACAACATGTGTTGACAGTGCTGTGCTCAAACCATTTTCATGCACACGTGCTCCTGGAGGTTGTGCTTTTCATCTCAACAGACAGCATATGTGTGTCCTTGTTGGCTGACTGCCCTCTGGATGTCAGAAACTGCTTTGCCTAAGTTCATGGAAAGCCAGAAGCACCTGAGAATATATATACCTCATCCACAGCCCCTAACTTATGCCTGACTGGTGGAGAGGACAAATACTGCAGCTCCCTTGGCCAACGATTGAACAACTCCAAACTATACCTATACTGCTCCCAGAACTTTCCTTGTGGTACGTTATTTGATAGCATACACTTGCTTGACTTTCTTCCCTTCCTTGTCCCTCTTTTCTGGTGGTTTTTCCAAGAATCGGTTTCTGTGAAATCATTTTCACATGAATCCTTGTCTCTGGCTCTGCTTCTAGGAAACTCAACCTAAAGCGGTCACTTTCTTGTCCTCCTCTATTGTATATTACGGTTTGTAATTTGATATGGAATTTATTACTTCTTTATGTTAATTGAATGTCCTCTCTGTACCAGATACTGAGCTGGGAGTGAAAATATAGTAATGATCAGGAGGGATATGGCCTCTGCCCTCAGGGGGCTTATACCTAAGCAGAGAAATAGGCTTCAAAGTCTGATGAAGGTTATGATATTATTATTATTAATAAGATGAAGACAAATCTAGTTCACAGGAGAAGCTCAGTTTTTCCTCCTATTAAGACCTGAGAAAATTGGCTTCCTAGGAGCCTCAAACAGGAGACAATATACACATACAATTAGAAAAAAACACACCCAGGAGCTAGCTGGTTAGGTCAGTTGGTTAAAGTGCAATGTTGATAACACCAAGGTCAAGGGTTCTGATCCCCATACTGACCAGCTGCCTAAAAAAACAAAGTAAAACTAAACAAACCACATCCATACTTTTAGTCATCAACTCAACAAAAGTTTCTTGAGTACCTACATTCAGGCACTGTGTAAATAAATTGAATAAGCCATAATCTCTTTCATCAAGAAGATAACTAAGAGAAAAAGTCAGATCCATAAAACAAACAAACAAAAAAAAAACAGTATAAAACAATGTGGTAGGTGCAATTGTCTGGTGTGTTTTAGGAGCACAGAAAATGGTTACTCCTCTGAAGGTGTCAGAGAGAGGTAGTAAAGGTTGGAAGAACCTGTATAAGCAGGAGTTCCCAGGCAAAGTCACTATAGATAGAAAAGACAAAGGAAAGGCCAAGTGAAGTAAATTGCCCTGAGATTCAAGCATGAAGTACAAGGTAAGTAGTGGAAAGAAATGAGAGTAGAGATGTAGACAAAGGGAGATAACACAGGGCCTTGAGTGTCATGTTACAGTACATGGACATCATCGGAGGTAATCTGTTAAAGGGCGAATTTTAAGCACAGGAGAAACAATAGAGATGGATTTTTCATTTGAGACCAACCAGCCCGCCAATACTGTAACTGACTGAATTTAATAGACACCAGTCAGGAGACTTGTAATAATCTAGATTTGAAATCATGAAGGCCTGCCTCAGAGATGGGTAGGAAGAGATGGATTTGAGAAATACTTAGAAAGCAGATCATTACATCTCTGAAAAGCAGTCTGGTTTACCTCGAAATATGTGACACACAGAAAGCATTAGCTTTTTACAAAGGACCCCAAACATTGACCCTGGGTGTACCTGAGCTCTCACCCTGAAAAATACAAGGCCTGCACAGAATTTTCTCACTATTTAGGAAGTCTGCTAGACTTGAATTGGCAGATTAACCTAGAAGCACAGCCCAAGGCAGGTCTTAGAGAATAAGAGACATCTAGGGCCAGATTTGTGAGCAGGCTCCCACTCCCTGATGAAAGAGAAGAGGCCTGGAATAAGCCACACCAAACAAGAAATAAGGTCAAAGCAGCTGAAATAATATGAATTGAACAAGAGTCGAGAAGATCAGAAAATGACATGTTGAAATAAAAGATTATTTTCCCAAAATTACTGCTAATTCATTTGCACTCTGAATGACCTTATTTAAAATGAAAATTTTTAAAAGCTGCTAGATTGCCCTCCAACTAGAAAGTATCGTGAAGAGACATCATTTCCTATCCGTCTGTCTTTACCAGGTGGATACTAAGCAATATTCTACACGAGATTTGCAAATTGATTTTTCTTTACCCATTAGTCATCAGTACTAATACTTTCCCATAGCATCTTAGTGTCATACTAAATTTGACAGAACCAAAGGAGTTAGTGCAGTGATTCTCAACCTTCACTGCACCACAGAATCACCTGAGAGCTACAAAAGAATATCCTGGTGCCTGTAGCCCAGAGAATCGAGTTAAATATATCTGGGGCTTCGAACGTCAGGATTTTTAAAAAATAATTGGGTTATTCTGTGGTGCAGCTAGGTTTGAGAATCATTGCATGGGACACCAGCTCCCAAATGGCCCTGGGCTAGAAAAGACCTGTAAGTACTCGCTTTTCCACTCCCCAACGGTCCTGCAGCATGTAAGTGGAGGGTGGTATCCACTGTTTCACATGGGCAAACAGCAAGAAGCCTGGAAATACCTTTGTATTACTTCAATTTATGCAGATGACCTCCTTCCCAGCTCCTTGAGTGCCCTAGGTGTAAATTAAAGAGACAGACACACAGCATGTATAATTTTCTCCAACACAGAAGAGGTCTCTCAGTGAAATGGACACATATCCAAACACCAGAAGGGAATTCAGTGTTCTTCTCACTAAACACTAAAAGCCTAGTAAAGCGAGCTGCTTTATCTTGAAGAAATTACCTCATTGACTTTTGGAAGGAAAAGAAAAATCATTAAAGATAAAATGTAATGATAACCCACAGAAATGTGAAGTACTAAAATTAAATAAGGAAATATGTAAACACATTATGGCAGAGTGAGAACGTTAAAGCTAAATATAGCCTTGATATCAGTGAGAATGGTGAAATTGAGGGGTGATGCGTGTGATTGCATGATATTAATAAAATGATATTTAAGTGATTGAATATTCACATTTAAGTAAGAAGGATCTGCCATGGGGGATAAAAGAACCTAGGAATTCTAAATCTAGAGTGACTCTGACTCAAATCCAAGTCAAAGTATAAGGGCTAAATTTTATGGAGTGCTATGTGTGCAAAGCACTGTGCAAAACATTTTATTACCGCAACAGAACTAGGAAGTAGACATTACTAGTCCAATTTTGCAGATAAGTACATTGAGATCCTTTGAGTTTAGGTAAAGAGACCAAAACTTGTAGCTTTTTGGTGGTGAGACACAGTACAGCATGCTGGTTAAAAGTAGGGACTTAGGAGCTCAAATGATCAAGTTAATAGTGCAACTTCCCAGCTATTTGCTTCCTTTTTCCCTACCTCAGTTTACTCATCTATAAAATAGGGATAATAAGTTTCTTTCTCATAGGGTTTTGTGAGAACTAAATTAGTTAATATGTGTAAAGCACTTGGAAGGCTAAGACTGCTAAGGCTTAGAAGGGTAAGAAGCCTATTATAAGTGTTAGCTATAATTATCATGGCCTGTTATCCTGAAGATAACAGCAAAAGGAATGTTTTTTCAGGAGGAAGGCATAACTATGATATAAACAAGAGAAGAAACCAAGAGCAATCCAGAAACTTTGAGGAAATGCTAGAAAACTGAAATGAGCTAGCACCAGACCAATGCAAAAAACTGAGCAGGGGTAGTCATAGTCCAAAACACCAGCAATAGGAGCAGCTCTTTGCAAGGGAGAGCCAAAGGAACTCAAGTGCAGAGGGGACATCCACGAAGAGCGGGCATGGGCCTGGCAGCACTGGGGCTTCATTCAGAGCAGCCAGGCCAGACTGTGGGCCCTCTCAGGACATGGACAATGCAGGAAAGACATCTGAGGCTTCTGGTGCACAGTGAACACTGAGAACTGAACTCTAAAGAAAGGAACCCTCCTGTGTGTCCTGGGCTCCTAGTTTGGGTCCAAAGGCCTAAGAGTAAATCAAAAGAGAGTATGAGGAAAATCTAGATTCCCAAAAAGGACATGTAGACAATAAAGCCAACCAAGGCATTGCCTCCCAGAAAGGAAGAAACTAAATCTCGGGCCGACCCGGTGGCGCACTGGAAAGTGCACCGCTTGGGAGCGCGGCAGCGCTCCTGCCGAGGGTTCGGATCCCATGTGGTGACCAGTTCCCGCTCACTGGCTGAGTGTGGCGCAGGAGTGACACTGAGGGTTGCGATCCCGTTGCCAGTCCCCGGTACGGGCGCGACACCGTGGGTTGCGATCCCGTTACCGGCCAGTAAAAAAGACAAAAAGGAAAAAAAAAAAGAAACTAAATCTCTCCATTACTCAAGTAAATCCTTCTTCATTTGGCAAGTGAAAGGGTTCCCCACAGACCAGGCCACCTGGCCAAGGTCCACAAGTATATGTGCAAACTGGATATCAAGAATGATTTTCAAAGAAAATATTATTTACCCCAAACTGACACCAGAAGTTATAGAAAATCTCAGTAGAATAAATTGAAAGAGTTATCAACTAAGCACAAGGCTTAGTTGATTTTACAGAGGAATAAGAGGTCTAAAGAACAGGTAATTCAAGTGTTATTTAAACACCTCACTGCATAAAAGAACAAGGAAATTTCCCATATTCTTTTTATAAACTAAGCCAACATTGATATTAAAACCCAACAAAGATTACACATAAAACCAGAGACCAATGTCACATATGATTTAGTACTGAAAAATTCTAAATGAAATATGAGTATATGAAATTCAGCAAGACAATTCTCCATCAATTGGGGTTTTATACTTAGAATATGAAAAATCTATTAGAATAATCCACAATATTAACTCATGTAATATTTCCTATATGCTAGTTATTGTTCTAAGTGATCTACATGTATCAATTCATTTAATACTCAATGAAGGCCTGTGAGGTAGGCACTATAATTTTCATGACTTACAGAGAGGAAAAGCAAGGCACAGGGACCTTAAGTGACTTCCCCAAGGTGACAGAGATAGAGAGCAGCAGAGCTAGCTCTTGAACATAGACAAGGTGGCTCAGAGCCTGGGCACTTCTCCACAATGCTGTACTGTCTCTTATGAAAAGGAATAAGGAAAACTGGCATATTATCATCTTCATACATGCTGAAAAGACATTTTGTTGAAATTCAACCTCTGTCTAGAATTATTTTTTCTTGGCTACTCTTTTTTATTGTGATAAAATATGCATAACATAAAATTTACCATTTTAACCATTCTTAAGTGTACAATTCAATGGCATAAGTACATTCAAATTGTTGTGCAGCGATCACCAACATCCTTCTCCAGAACTTTCATCAATAATTTTTAAAAGACACAATCAAATATATGTATCTCATACATGATGGGGGACACTAGAAGCATTGCCACTAAAGTCCAAAACAAAGCAAGAGGGTCTACTATGCCACAACTATTTACCATTGCTGTGGAAGCACTGGCAACACAAAAATAGACAAGAGGGTTAAATTAAAGATATAAAATTGCAAAGGGGTTAATATTATCATTATTTGCAGCTAGTTTCAGGATATAAAAGAATCAACTGAAAAAACACTCATAAATAATAGAATGCAATAATATGACTTGGTATAAATATAATGTACACAAATAATCATCACATTTACAAACCATAATTAATTAGAAATGAGAGAAAATACCTCAATTTATAGTAGCCATACACAAACACACAAAACTTAGAAATAAACATAACAAGAAATGTAATAGAACACTTTTAAATGCCAGTGGAAGATGCAAAAGAAAGTGTGAAAAATGGAAAAGCAAACCACATTCTACGATTAGTAGGTTTGTTATCATAAAAACGTCATCTATCTAAATAATGTGATCTCATTAAGAACAATAACAGAAATTTTGTTTATAGCTCACAAGCAGATTCTAAAGTTTATTTGGAAAGAAAGAAAGTGAGACCATATGTAGAAATTCAGAAAATATAAACAAATAAGGAGGATCTAGCACTACCAGACATTAAAATATATTATACAGATAAAGTTTAAAAGATCACTAGAGCACAATAGATGTGCTCTACCAACTACATATGGAAATTTCTTTTAGATAAAGGCAATAGTTTATATCCATGAGAAAGAGATAAATTCTGAATTTTAATTACACAATTGGGTAGTCATCTAAAATATAAAATAAAATCTGATCCATATGTCATATCTTATACCAAGGTAAATTCCAAGTTAAAATATATTTTTATTTTAAAATTAAATAAAATGGAAAATAGATGGGAAAACACTTTCATAGAGGGTAGGTGGCTTTTCTAAATATAAAAAATCCTGAAGCCATAAAAGAAAAATACTGAGAAAAATCTAAAACCCAAATTTTTGTTTAAAGTCTGCTTACCAAAACCACCACAAGCAAAGCCAAAAAACAAATACATCTGCAATTTGTACCATAGAGTGCTAATTTCTCTAATACGTAAAAAAGTTCCCACAAAGCAAGAAAAAAAAAAAACACCAATAAACTAATAGGAAAATAGAAAAGAATATGAACATATGATTCACAGAAAAGGGAATACAAATGGTTTGTAAACATATCTTAAAGATTCAACCTCACTCACAATGAAAGAAAAGAAAAAATGATGCTTATATACAACAGTTCCATCAGATTGGCGATACTGAGAAGTTTGAGAACATGCTCTGTTGAATTGTTAAAAAGAAATACACACTATCATATGTTGGTGCTGAGAGTATGAACTGGTAAACCTTCATGGAGGTAACCTGGCAATATTTATCAAAATTACAAATTTGCATACTTGCTAAACCAAAAGCACGACTTTGGGAAATTTATCCTACAGACATCTGTACATGCATATTCACTGTGGCATTGTTTGTAATTACAGAAGATTGGAAACACAAAAAATGTACAAAGAAGCATGGGTTAAATAAATAAAGGCACATCCATACAAAGCAGTATTATACAGCTGTAAAATAGTGTGCAAGTCTTTAGGTAATGATCTGGAAAGATCATCAAGGTATAATGTTAAATGAGAAAAAAAGTATGCTACTACTTGTAAAAAATAAAACAGAGAAGGAAAGAATACTGAAGATATTATTTGCTAGTATATGTGTATTTAATAGCAAAGCCATAAAATAACTCTGGAAGGATACATAAGAGAGAGGTAGCAGTTACCTCTAGGAGAGGAATGGGTGGCAGTAACAGTGGTGAGAAAGGTGAATCATTATCATTTCAGAATTCCAAGGATAAAAAAGAAATTAAGACTGGCCAGTTAGTTCACTTGATTAGAGCATGGTGCTAATAACACCAAGGTCCAGGGTTTGGATCACTTTGCCGGCCAGCCACCAAAACAAACAAAAACAGAAGAAAAGAAAAGAAAAGAAAAAAAGTAAAAGAACTTTGAGAAACAGTGGAATCACGCTTTTAAAACACTTAGGGAAAGTGATGAGGAACCTATAATTTATGCTTAGCCATACTACAAGAGTAAGAATAAAATACATTTTCAGACATGTAAAAATGCAGATAATTTGCATCCATCTGTAGAAAAGTACCTTATAAGAAGTTATTCTAGCCAAAAATAAAAAAATAAAATAAAAAGGAGTGTTATACATGAAAACTTAATATAGAAGAAACACTGGTGGTTGACTGTGATCTGAAAGAAGCTCTGGAATCTGATGCTTGTAAAATCCTCTCTCAAGTTTGGTGGGGTGAACTTTCCTATAGGAAGAACCCCCTATAGAAAATAATATTTACACAAATCTAATTTGCAATTGCTATTTTTATTTGTTTTAATATTTTAGTCTTAATCTAAAGGCAAGGCGAAAGACAACTATAGTTACAGAATAAAATCGTATAAATCTAGATTATGTGAAAACAATAATATAACAAACTCAGGTGACATCAGGTGGTATAAGTGCACCAAATTCCTCATCTTTCAGAGTGGACCATGAACAGATTACATATAAGGCTAATAAGTCAAGGAATACAATTAGATGCTTATTGTCTAAAATACTACTGTTAAACACCAGAAAAACATTATTTAAAAGGAATTGGTTCAAAGTGTTTACCTCTGGGGAGAGGGGCTGGGAACTGGAAACTTTTATTTTTCATTTTGAGAACTTTTATTTGGTTTAATTTTTACCATATGCAGAGTTTCTGATTCAGTAGATCCAGTATGGAGCCTGAGAACTTGCATTTCTAATAAGTTCCCAAGTGATAGTGATGCTGCTTGTCGAGGAACCACACTTTTCAAACCATACACTACACTCTAACCCCCATTTTTGAGGACAACAATTTGGAAAAATTATTATTTTTAATGTATCATGAGCTTTGACCACAGTACTTTAGCTATAGTGTGTTTTGGCTAGAAGAGGAATGTGGATTTGGTTTTTCAATTCGTGCCTCCACAGACACCAGGGAAAAGAAGATCTTTTGAATCAACCTATTATTTAAGTGATTTCCTCACCAGGAAAGAAGGCTCTATCTCCAACTGCCTTCAATTTCTGCATTGCCAACTTATGAGGCTCATGTTAACATCCAGGCTCAAGAGTGAGACCTTAACCCAACAGACTGAGAAAAAGAAAAGAAAGAAATTAGCTCAGGGTTAATGTGTGCTCACACAAATTCAGTGACTGGCAAGTAGTGGTTACTATGGAAATCCCTGGGCAGTCTTAAGAGCACGTTGAATGGTTCAGAAGAAGCCTCCGTCTAAGGAATTGAATTGACAACTTAATTTAAATGATGTAAAACCTCAGTGTTATCATCTCAGCCCTGTGCAAAGCAGACACTAGAAAACATCATGATCTTACAAATATGATATCCATCTTAGCCCTTATCCTTTCTCTTATGTCCCCACATTTCTCTTTAAATAATGAGCCATTTATTTGGTCACTGATTTTTTGTTATTTATCTCCTCACCTTCCTGTGGAAAACATCACCCTTCACAACAGCTCACATCAGAAAAGTAAATTTCATTCGCAGTAAAACATGCTGTAAATTACTGAATTTAGAGGCCTTGCGTCTAACATGGAGGCATGTAAAATGTTGTTGGCACTTTAGTAAAGATTAGTTCAGCACATTTATTCTGATTAGCACCAAGGGCTTCATAAACGTTCAGACATGGAATGCCAATAAATCAATTACTCTATAGGAGCAAATCACTTTAGAAGGTGCATTAACTTCCTTGAACCACTAGGCTACCAATTAGTAATGGATTGCTTTTTTGTACTTATTGCTGACCCACGGGAGATATTGCCACCTCCAGGGTGTTTAATACATTCCCAGGGTAGGGTCCAACAAATCATCATTGTCATTTATGAGATTTATAAAATTGCCCCTTTCCTAGCCCTCCACATCAGGAAGCCAGTGGAAAACTGAAAGCGTTTGCAAATAAATAAATTGGAATTACAAAAGTAATTGATGGATATTTGTTAGTCTATTAGTTAAGGTAATGCTTGCTGCTGGTAACAAGAATAAGTATAATGGCTCAAATGCTATAGAAATCATTTTTCAAAAACCTGTGTTCTAAAACAGCTGTCCGTAATCAGCAGGTGGCTGTCCTCTGTGATGGTTAGTTCTGTGTCAACTTGGCTAGGCCACGGACTCCAAATATTTGGTCAAACACTAGTCTGGATATTTCTGTGAAGGTATTTCTTAGCTGAGATTAACATTTAAATTAATAGACTTTGAATGAAGCAGATTACCCTTCATAATGTGGGTAGGGACTCACCCAATCAGTTGAAGGCCTTGAGAGAAAAAGACTGATCTCCTCCAAGGAAGAGCAAATTCTGTTGTAGACTGTGCCTTCAGACTTGAACTGCAACATCAGCTCTTCCCTAGGTCTCCAGCCTACTGGCCTACTACAGATTTTGGACTTGCCACTCTCCACAAAAGCATGAACCAATTTCTTAAAATCTCCCCCTCTCTCTCTCATATATGTAATAGAGAAAGAATACATTCATATACATATTCATGTATATGTGTATGTACGTGTGTATGTGTGTGTGTGTGTATACATACACATGCATGCACACACATCCTATTGATTCTGTTTTTCTGGAGAACGCTAATGTAATACATACTTTAAGGCATAATTCAGGCACCAAGGCCCCTTCTATTGTGTGGCTCTGCCATCTTCAGTATATGGCTCTCAAGGTGTCTATGGTTGTCTCTACTACACCTAAAGGAGAAAGAGTATGGAAAAGTATCTATAGGACATAGGCTATTCTGCTCACATTTCATCAGCTAGAATTTAGTCACATGACTACTACTACCTGCAAAAAAGGCTGGGAAATGTAGTCTAGTCATGTGCCTGGGAAGAAAAAGAGAACATGGATTTTGATGAGTAACTAGCACTATCTTGCTTGCTACCATCTTCCAAATGAAATTTACCATTCCAACGCTGAATTTTATTACCATATCAATGTTATCTAAAGACATGCAGGTCTAATGAGTACCAATAATCACTGCTTTAGACAACTGGCCTTCAGCCTCAGAAATGGATCAGTCCCCAGAGGGGTAATCTGGGTGCCATTTTCTGAGGGTCATTCACCACTTTGCCAGATGTTGCTGACATTTCTCACTCATCATGCCCAATCTCTTCTGCAAAGATCAAGACAGCTTCCTGGAAGAAAACAGTAAGAATGCCCTCACCCTAGTCTCCTGCATGACAAATACCTCTCTTTTTCCTCATCATAATATTCACCATCTCATTCTTGCAATCAACTACAAACTGAGAACATAGAAATAATTCTATCAGTATTTTATAATAAATGAGTAAGTAAATGAGTGAATGACAAGATTCCTTAAATTAAATAACGTTATATTTAGGATCCAGTAAAAATTCTAGAAATTATCTACTGATATTTCCACTTTACAGAGAAGGAAACTGTATTCTTAAAAAGTGTTTTGTTTGAAGTCACATAAGGAGATATTAATAGAGTTCAGAAAAGAATTAAAGTCTCCCAATTCCCAGGCCAATGGGTGTAATATAGTGGTTCTAGGCAGAAAACTATAGATAAATAAATCAATTTATATACCCACATAAATAATTATTACATAATTATATGCTACATAATCATAATTAATAGGTGATAAAAATATATAGTCATATAAATAATTCTTTATATATGAGGATACATCAAAATATCCTCATTTACTTATCTTTATCCCTGAAAATCTTTAGCCCCAAAGCTTTCCATCTCTTGGTATTGCAACTTTATCGGTGTTCTATTTGATATTGTCTCCTTTTTTGCCATTTATTTCTTGCCCCTGCTCCACCCAGACCCTACCTTCTCTGCCTCCTGCCATTGTTCTCTGTAGGTCTACACATGACTCCTTATCTGTGTAACAGCTCCTGGCAGAGCTCAGAGGACAGGAGAGAGGGATGATGAAAAGGTTCTGTTGATGACCGCTCAAATGTACAGTGTTTTCACCTTCAGACAATTCATATCAATCATATTCTCTGTTTTTCCAATTCCTAGTGAACCATTTTTCTTAACCATTGGGGAAGAAACAAACAAACAAAAAGTGACTCTGTACATAAGGGTATATACAATCAGGGCGTTGGGAGTTTGTGTACATCTGTGTTTGTTTTGTGATAGAGTGGTGATGTTACTGACAGCTAGCATATTTTGAGAGCTTACATTGGCCAGGCATTAATGAATTGCATCAACACACAACACATGCTTGGGATCACCCAACACTGTGTATTTGCTGATTGGGGATAAAGGGGCAGTCTGTAAGGCAGAGAAAAGAATTGGACCATATCAGGACTGAAATTATGACCTCGGTCCAATTAGAGTCATAAATATTTCCTTGTGGACATCCCAGGGGTTTTCAAACTATGTTCCAAGGTGCCCCAGGGCACCACAACAAATTTACAGGGGCACCATGGGATATTTTAAATTTTCTTGGGAAATATAGTAGCATCTGTCAGACACCATGTGAACAACTAGCTTGAGATAATTTAGTATCATCCTTAGATCACTATATTCCTTTTGATGACATCATATTTTATGAAGCTGGGTTTTCAGCATTTGCTATGATAGAGAGCAACTACTGCATGAAAATCAGTGTGAAATAAGAAATGAGGGTGGCAGTGTCCAATCTGATTCCAAAAGTTGAGAAACTGTTGAGTGCTCAATAAGCACTAAGTTGTTAGAATATAAACACTTATTAGGTTATCTGGACCTACCTGCTTAATAAATGCAACTGTTAGGTATTTGTTCTGGGCTGTGAAAATTTCACTGAGAAGCTAAGGGCAGTATGAACTGAGAAAGTTCAGAAATCTTTGTGGACACAATTATTTCTAAACAGAGGCGATAAGGTATGTGCGTCATTCATGAGCTCCCTCCCGGTGCTCCCTCTGATAATCGTTTTACCCCAGAAGCAGCAGCCCTGTGGGCCCAACCAAGACATGCTCAAAAACTAAAGAAGTTTTATGCCCACTGATTCTTTCCTAACATCCACTTCTATAGAAGGATTTACAAAAACTATTTGAACTGATGTCTACTCACTACAAATAAATACAAATAATAAAGGTAATGAGGATCCCAGAAGTCTCCATGATCATATCTCTGATCAAAACCACTTCAATGTCTTTATATCACCTTTCCAGCGATATACAGGCAGTGGTATGCTCCGTGACTTTGTTTATTGGCCTTCATCTCCTTTCTGCAGTGTCTTTCTCCCAGGAGACATGCTCAATGCCTGAGAGCACCAGAGCTCACACTTTTAGCTTCTATAGTTGCATTCCTCCTCCTGCTGGAGAGCCAGACTTTTTGAAACAAGAGCAGAAGCACAGTTTCTGTTCCAAGGAATTATGGAAATAGATTCTGTATCTGGCACTTTTCTGGGATTTTAAACAACCAAATTTAAAATTATTGTATTAATCCATGACTGAATGCAATGAATATCCAGGCAAGTTTTAAAGGAGTAAAGTCCTGGCCATGACAAATTTTATTAGTTTTGTCTAAAGACAAAAATAAATAAAAAGGAGAAGCAGAAAATATCTAAAGAGATGAGACCTCAAAATAAGGGTTCATTTCAAGCTTTCTGTCCAGTAGACCAAGTGATCAACTCCTTCAGCAAAGGGGAGTCAGAGCACTTGCTAACTTATGGGGCCATAGAGTGTTAGAGATGGAAGGGACCTTATAGAGTTTTGGGGGTTTCTTTTTTTCAGATCAGGAAATAGAGACTGGAGGGTTAAGTGAGGAAACATGGTGATGTGGAAAAATCACAACTTTGGCCTGGCACATGGTCAAAAGGAACAAATGTTTATCACTTCCCCACCACCTCTTTGCTTCCTTGCTTTAAACACACTTAGAGATGGAACAGAGAATCAACCATGGGGCTTTCATCCTTTAGTTTAACACTATTCCCATGTCCTGGATACACCCAAAACCTCTGCCACTTTTAACAGTCGTTTAAACTAAAATGTCCTTGGCCAGTAATATCATAAGGGCATTTTCATGCCAAGATGCTGGTCTTGAAACCCTAAAAGAATCAGACCCTGTGGGTTCTTCTCCCAGATGTAATAACAGATGTGTGTTATTTGAGTCTCATTCCTTGGCTTGGTCCCTCTCCTGACTCAAGGACAACATTTCCATATGACCAGCTGTGGGACCATAAAAGAGAATAAAACTACCTGGGCTGCTCATCTACGGAGTTGTGTCCCCTTAGCTTCGTGCTGACTGTTCAACTTGAGCTCCTCACGCATGATGCTCCTCAGAGGCTGAAAAAGAAATACGGTCTACAGCAAACTGAGGAATAGTGATGCACTAATGATTTGTTTCTCCCATTCCGGCATTACTCCAAACAGCCCAGAATCGATCTGCTTTTTTTTTTTTTTTTCTTTTCAGGGAAATTCATTTTTCTAAATGCATCAGACCAGAGCAGGGAAACTTCTTTTGTATGAATACAGAAGTGCTAATTCTAAGGATGAAGTAAAGAAGGAAAACAGGAAGGAAGGGAAGGAGGGAGGAGGGAAGGAGGAAGGATGATGGAAGCTTGGTTGGCATGGAGGGAAGAAGAAAGGCAGAAAAAAGAGAGAAGGAAGGAGAACAGGGAAGAGTATCACAGCAAAATATTTCTGAGCTCGTGAGATGGAAACAGAATGGCAGCCAAAGCAGGTATCCCCTTCCACCTACGCCCCTTACCTTCCTTTCCTCCCCTTCCTTTCATGCTCCGTGCCTTTGCCAACACGATTCGTACCATTTGTAAAACTTTCTCAAAGCACTTTGCCTGTTCAAATCCTGCCCATGCTTTAGGGCACAACCTGAATCCCAACTCCTCAGCAAAGCCATTCCAGATCTTTCCACATAGAAGAGAACCATCTTGTCCCTTCTTTTAAATCCACTGGGACACTCACTTAACTACCCATTAACTGCCCTTTACTCTGAACTTTTATTCTTTTTTAATTAATATATGCTTGTAATAAATCATAAATAATTTTAATTATTTAATATTGAATTTTCTTACATAATTGTTTAATAATGGATAAAGAAATCATAAAATAACACAGAAGTATATAACATAAACAGTGCAAGTGTCCGAACCTGCTCTCATTAACTGGAAGAAACTGACCTTGTAGGACTCCATCTATGTAGGTTTAAAAAACAAAAGAGAGGGCCGGCCCGGTGGCTCACTGCTACAGTGCGCCACTTGGGAGCGTGGTGGCACTCCCGCCGAGGGTTCGGATCCCACGTACAGACCGGCCGCTCACTGGCTGAGTGAGGTGCGGACGCAACACCGAGGGTTGCGATCCCGTTGCTGGTCCCGGTCCAGTACGGGCGTGACACTGAGGGTTGCGATCCGTTGCCGGTCATGAAAAAAGACAAAAAGGAAAAAAAAAAAAAGAAGAAGAAAAAAAACAAAAGAGAAACACACACACAAACACCTCTGTGGGCAAAGGGGGGAAGTGTGTTTACAGATATACAGATATCAGTTGAAACATCCTTGTCTCTTTAGGATATACAAAGATAAACTTGGACTATTTATTTCATGTCCTGTACATGTTCAAAGTCCTCCCACAGGACTTTGTGGATCTTTGTGACTTCCAAATGTAAGACTTGCATTCCTGTGGCCATCTCTAGCTCTGAGCTCCTGCTTCTGCCAATTCAGTTTAGTTTGTAGACTTGTTTTCCCAGGCTACAGCTACTATGTGGTTTCTGTACCACATTAACCCAAACATGAAACTCAATCTCTTATTGCATACCTTTCAAAACCCCATTCCCATAGGGCAATTTGGGTATTTAGTAGACTTTCCTGAAGATCTTGGGAAACAGAGGAAGAGTTCACTCTGAAGCAGTGCAAACACTTCAAAATGAAATGTTAGACACCTTGTTCTTACAGGCTCTTCAAACAACCATCACCAGAGACTTGGACCACAGGCAAGGGAAGAAATGGTTGAATGGCTGCCCTACCCCAGCTGAGTTGGAGGCCATAAGTCTTTAATGGTACAAGCCCATGGTTTCTGTGACATTCCTAATCAACATTCAGGTTTCTAAATATAGGAATATTCAAAAGTCGAATTGGAATCCTCCAGGTCTGTGGTTTTCTGGAGCAGCAGAGCTAAATAAGAAGAAATCAGCTGAGAGATTAGGGGTTATGACAGTTTTTCTTTTCTTTATTTGTGTGTGTGTGTGCGTGCACGCACACATGCAGGTAACAGAGTAAACAATTCCCTTCTGGAGGATTGGTTGAAGAGCATAAAAGTGTAAAAATGAACACCTTCTACTCTATGTCTCTCTCAAGTAATAGTCTCAGGGCTTTGCTTCTCTTCACCCAGGACTTTCAGTATAAGAACCTTTATTTATTGACTTTACTTTATTTCTATTCACTCCTCTATTTATTGAATTTGACTTCAACCGCCCCTCTCCACTTCACCACAATTTCTGTTACACCATTAAAGTACTTTTATTCTAAAACCAATGGGCACTTTTCTATCCTGGGCTTATTTAACGTTATAGAAGCATTTAACTCTTCTGACAGCACCTCCCCTCTTGAAACCTCCACTCCCTTGGATACCACATCCTTATTCTGTTTTGCTTTTTGTCCTAGCCTTCTGGCTCTTCTTTCACAAGCTCTGTCACAGAATCCCCTTCTTCTGCTGGAGCCTAAAATATGGCTATTCCCTGGGGTTTCTAGAGACCATACAGGTCCATGGCTCTCTTCTCTTTTTGCTATTGCTGGCTTAATCTTTAGAAAATGTACATCTGATTATATCCCTCCCTTCTTGACTTAAAACCCTTTGCTCTTTCACTAGATTGACTTCTAAACCCCTTGGCATATAGTCCAAGCATATTTGTCATCCAGTTCCCACTTATCTCTCCAGCCTCATCTCTCATCACTCCACAGCCCACACCTAGCAACCTAATGTTCTAGTTGCACAGAATTGCTTATAATTTTTCAAAATATGCCTTGCTCTCTCATTTCACATACTGCTCATTCCAACCTAGGACCCTTCCCTTACTTTATTACCTAGCTGAGAGGTTACCTTGCTTAGAGGGATTTCCAATCCTCTCCCCACCCCTGGTCAGGTTTAGTTACTGCACCTGAGTAAATCCACTGAACACTTTTTTTATCTCTATCATAGCACTTATTTTATTGGATTGTAAGTTTCCATACTTATCTCCTACAACAGACTGAATTCTTTACAGGCAGGGATAATACTTTTTTAATCTCACTATCCCTGGTATCTAGCAAAGTACTTGGGTTAGTCAGGATAAGATAAGCTGTGCTGCAGTAAAACTAACCCCCTAAATCTCAGTGGCTTAAAAGAGCAAAGGCTTATTTCTTGCTCCCAGAGTCTGATGCAGGTTAAAAGGTTTTCCAGGACAGTTCCTCCATGCAGTGACTCAGAAGTCAAGGCTTCTTCCATAGTGTGACACCAACATCTGGACATACAGCCCCTACGGACCCTAAGATGAGTGAAGAGTGAGGCTAACACTGACTTTTAAATGCTTCAGAATGCTTCATTAAATGCTTTATTAAATGCTTCAGTTCACTCACAGCCCACTGGCCAGAAATAGTTGCTTGACCTGAACTTAACTGCAAGGGAGGCTGGAATTATTTTTTATAAGGGAGCACATGCACTGTTTGGTGAGCACTAAGGACTCAACCACATATGTTGAATCGATAAACCCCAGTAAGAACAGTAGAAAGTTACAGCTTGATTTATTTATCAGACAATGGTAGAATTCTTGTTGGAACACTCTTTTGAAATAAAAGGAGCCTGTGTTTGAGTTACTTGAGAATTAAAAAATTAAAGAAATCTCAATCCCTATGTCTTTTCAACATTTCAACATCTCCCCAACCACTAGTTTACAGTTTCAGGTTTTTTTTCTTGGTTTCCATCCACAACTGGGGGGAAAAAGAGTAAATAGATTTCACCCAATCCAAAAACATACATCATCTACACTGTGGGGCTTGTAAGGCTTAAATAAGTACAACCTGAAACCTTTCATCATCATTAGCAGCAGCCGCTGCTGCAGCCACAGTCAGCAAACAGCATGGAGACGCCTCTGCATCAAGTGTTCGCTCCACAGCCATTGTGAGGACTATCGCTCCTCATCAGCCCTACACAGACTCCTGTCACTCACTCCTCATATCACAGCCAATCATTCTAAACACTCCAGAGCAAAACCAGCCCTACAACAGAGGAATAGAAAAATATTTACCAGAATCCCATAAAACCAGCAGGCAAAACAACAAACATGCCAAACTGTTTCCATTTCTTCTATTAACCCCCTCCTTTTCCTGTGGTCTCTATCCACCTCCCGATTTCCATTATACTTCCAGATAAATGTCTGGGATCATTTAATCTCCCCCAGTGGCATTTTCCTCCTAATGAGGGACTTCCAGAAGGCCAGGCTAACAGTGGTGGCATTATTGGGGGCTGAGGCCAATACACTGTATTCCCTCGATGATGCTCCACAAGTAGCATGTACTTGTAAGCCAGCTCCGCTCACAGCACCAGGGCCTCTCCATGTGATTCTCAGAGAGATAGCTGACTGCCTGTGTCTAAACAGCCTCTTATTCCTGAGATTTAATACACAAAAAGAAAATGAACAACCTAGAGTTTTAAACTTCTGAGCTGCAGTCTTCTTTCTTTTCTCTTGCTTTTTGTTTCGTTCATTCAATAAGCATTTTCCAAATTGTATACCGTGTCAAGTACATACAATATGCCAAGGAATAAAACATGATGCATCCCTTAAAGCATCCCAATCTCTAGGTCAGTGATTTGAAACTACAGGTCATGGCCCATGAATGTCCCAGGGTCATAAAATCAATGTAGTCAGTCATACCAAGCTATTTTTTTGGGGGGGAGGGGTGACTAGGGAGGATTACAATAGAACAGAAAACATCATATTACATATCATTTTATAAAAAAAACTTTACTCCATTTTTAATAATTAATATGAATATGTGTCCTAAGTTGTGATATAAAATGATTTTCTTACTGTGGATTATTGTCCAAAACAATGTTATAAAAATGGTTGTAGTGGAAGAGAAGCATAGAAAGCAAGTGCTTTTTTGTTGCTGTTATGAATATTCATGCGGTACAGAGCAAATTGTCACCACTCATGCCTAAGATGTGATTGCCAGATCCGTACTGGCAGCATGTCCATTACCATTCTTATGGCTACTAATCCCTCCCTTTATTTCTCCACCTACTTATTGTCTAATTTTATGTATTTTGAGTTTTGGGTTATAAAATTTATGTTGTTCTACAAGATAGCAAAATAGCATACTGAATAGTGGTCTGAAATTTCCCTCCCCTACTGCTTCTCTAAAGAACCCACGGAGGGAGAGGAATATGTTCAGTGTCAACAGAGGAAGCTGGGAACAAGAGGAAATGAGAAGAATCAAGGATAAAGTATCTGCTTTGTTCTGAGGGAAAATACAGATATTGAAAAGTTTAATAAAACTAATAGGGGAAAATAAACATTAAGTTCGAGTCTCCAAAATTAGACCTAACCAAAATAAAACTAGAATGCATGACTTTCAACCAGTAGAAGAAAATTTTATTTATCTGATGGAATGAAGAAAAGAAAGAAAAAAGAAACAAAGTGAAATCATAGTAAATAAAAAATACAAAGGAATATGGCAGTAGTGAGTCCAGATATAACAGTCATTGCAAGGAATGTAAAAAGGTAAACTATTCAGTACAGAAAAACCCTCAGATTGGACTAAACAAATTTTAACTATGTGATTACTGCAGAAGTCATATTTGAAAGGATACTGAAGGTTGAAAATAAAGGAGTGAAGAAAGATATATAAGGTAAATATGAAAAAAAGAAAGCTAGAGCAGAAATGTTAATATCATAAAAAATGGAATTATCAAGAAAATATCATAAAGCACAAAGGGGATGTTACAAACTTGTAAAAAGATCAAGATTTATCTATCATCATCACATCTACACCTAAACATAGACCCTTATAATATATATAATAGCAATATATAATATATATAATATTTAATATATATATAGCAATAACTAGCGGAATTAAATCAATAATTTTAGTTAGAAATTTTAACAAACTCCTCTCCAAAACTCCTTAGCTAAAGCAAATAAAAAATGAACAAAATGATAATAAAGCTTATAAGATAAAAAACTATATATATATATACACATATATATGTATATGTACACAAGTATATATATATATATATACATATGTAGTGATATGAGGGGTCTTTCAAAAAGTTCATGAAAAGATTTGTACTTTTAATTCTATTTTTCCATGCACTTTTTGAAATAACCTTGTACATATATTTGGACAATGCTGAATGGCCAAGAATTTAAACTAATATTTGGCCAAAACCTAAAATCAATCATCATGGAATGAACTTCTGGAACACGATAATTAAATTTTAAATGTTTTAAATAAAATGTAATTAGTATTTCACTTTTATAATAAAAAATCATAGTCTATTATTAGATGTCTGAAATAATAATTTCTTAACCTTATCTTACTGGATTGCTTCTACAGTCACTACTATATACATCTGTGAGATAAAATATATAATGAATGTATTCATTTCCTAGGGCTGCTGTAACAAAGTACTACAGACTGGGTGGCTTAAAACAGAAATTTATTCTCTCAAAGTTCTGGAGGATAGAAATCTGAAATCAAGGGGATATGGGCATGCTCCCTCGGAAAGCTCTAGGGAAAAATCTTTCCTTGCCTCTCTCCTAGCTTCTGGAAGTTGCTGGCAATCCTTGACATTCTGTGATTTGTAGATGCATCACTCCAATCTCTGTCTCCATCTTCATGTGGCCATCTTCCCTCTATGGGTGTATGTATTCACATGGCCTTCTTATAAGGACACCAGTCATAGGGCCACCCTAACCCAGTATGACCTCATTTTAGTTAATTATATCTTTGAAGACCCTATTTTCAGATAAAGTCACATTCTGAGACTCTGGGTGGACATGCATTTTTGGAGGGACACTATTCAACCCAGTACACTTAGTGGCAATCAATTCTTGTAGGGAGGCAGGACGGTTTTCGGCTGGCTCATTTTGTATAAAGTATTGTTGTTCCTGATGTCTCCCCAAGGTTTTAAGTTTTACTTCCTCTCTAATATCAACTGAATTAGACATAAAATTATCCTATTTTTCAACTCTATTATTCTGCCTTGTATTTTTATTTAAATTTTTATAAACAGTTTAACTCAAAAAGGATATAGTGTTCTTTCTAAAGTTATTTTGTTAATGCACTTCCTTATAATATTTGTATTAAATACTGCCAATATATTTCCCTATTTATTCAACCAAAGTATTTTAAAGGTCTTAATAATTGTTTTTGTACATAAAATTAATAGCGTTCACAATCATCAATTATTATCACAGTATTGATTTTTTTCAGTAATAAATATACAATTACATCCCAACAGACTTAGAATTTCAATGTGTAAAACACATAAGGAGATTTTTTTTTTAATCCAAGTTCATATGCCAGTATATGAGCTGTATTTTGAAGGGAATAAATTAAAAGTAAATCCAAATGATGTGCCAAATTTACATCACAGATGTTGTTGCGCTTATTAGACGTGATGGTAACTGGTATGATCAGAAATCATTTATCGAAAAATTCAGGGTTGATAGAGGTTATGTTTCCACAGACATTCAACTACTTGGGCTTCCCAAAGGCTGAGGCCAAAGCTGAAAATGAACAGGGAATTATGGCAGAAGGTGAACTTCAGTGTATGGACAGCATATATTTAACTTTACATGAAGTAGGCAGAAAATACACATTCTTTTTTATCAAGCATGGAACAAAAATTGACTATGTTCTAGGCCAAAAGGAATCTTTAATACATTCCAAAGAATCAATATCTTACAGTCTTTATTCATAAGACTAGAAAATTAGTCATCAATAAAAAAAGATAGTTTAACAGATCCCAAAGTCTAGGACTTAAAAAGAATATTATTAAATAATATCTGCATTAAGATATCATGGGAAATCAGGAAATACTAAGATCTACTAACATTAAAATCACTATGCAACAGATAGGCACCCTGCCGGAGAGGCCCAAGATCTGCAGAGACCACATGCCCCACGGTGCCAGCACACGACTGAGCAGGTAGGCCTTGCCGCCAACCAACTCCATCCCCAGCCTGGCCAAGTACATGCTGATCAGAGAGGCACACCACCGGAGAGGCCCAAGATCCATGGAGACCACACATCCCCTGGTGCCAGTTGGCGACTGAGCAAGTAGGCCTCGCTGCCGCTGGACTCCATACCCAGCCTGGCCAAGTGCACTCCAACCAGAGAGGCACCTCCCCAGAGAGGCCCAAGACCCAAGGCAACCACACACCAGGGGGCCAGTGGGTGACAGAGCAGACACTGAGGCAGCCGTGCCAAATTGGCAGCCCCAGCAGCATCGTAACGCGACCCAGCAGGTAGGCCTCGCAGCCACTGCCCAACTCCATCCCCAGCCCAGCTGAGTGCGCACTGATCAGAGAGGCGCCCAGCCAGAGAGGCCCAAGATCCTCAGAGACCACACGCACTGCAGTGCCAGTGCACATCCAGCAGGTATGCCTTGCTCCCACCGCCCGACTCCATCCCCAGCCCGGCCGAGCATGCGCTGCCAGAGAGGCATCTCCCTGGAGAGTCCCAAGACCCAAAGCGACCACGCACCTGAGGCACCAGTGTGCAAATAAGCAAACACAGAGGCAGCGGTGCCAAATTGGCAGCCCCAACAAAATCCTAGCCAGACAATAATGTCGAACCAGTGGACCGTGAAGACCCCTGCCACAATGGCTAAACATCAAGGGAAAGATACCAGAAATATGAAAAATCAAGAAAGTACACCACCGAAGTGTAATAACTCTCAAGCTCTAGATCCTATAGAACAAGAAGCCCTTGAAATGTCTGACAAGGAATTTCAAGTGATAATTCTAAGGAAACTAAATGAGATACAAGAAAACTCAGCTAGACAACATGATGAAACAAGGAAAAGTATACAGGACCTGAAAGAAGAAATGTACAAGGAAATCAATGCCCTGAAAAAGAATGCAGAAGAGCATGCTGAGCTGAAGAATTCATTCAACGAAATGAAAAACACAACAGAGTTTAACAAGCAGGCTTGCAGAAGCAAAAGACAGAACTTCTGACCTTGAAGATGGGCTGTTTGAAATAACACAGGCAGACAAAAAAAAAAAAAGGAAAAAGAAAAGAAAAAAGAATTTAAAACATTGAATAAAATCTAAGAAAGAGATCAGACAAACTTAAGCACTCAAATATCCAAGTCATGGGTATTCCAGAAGGGGAGGAAAAAGAAGACTGCATTGAAAACATATTCAACATAATAGTGGCAGAAAACTTCCCAGGTATAGGAAAAGATACATATCTTCAGATTCAGGAAGCTCAAAGATCCCCAACTGTATTCAACCCAAAGAGGTCTTCTCCAAGACATCTTATAGTCAAATTGGCAAAACTCAAAGACAAAGAGAGAATCTTAAAAGCTGCAAGAGAGAAGCATCAAATCACCTATAAGGGAGCCCCAAACAGACTAACATCAGATTTTTCATCACAAACCCTAAGAGCCAGAAAGGAATTGGATGATATATTAAAAATAATAAAAGACCGAGACTGCCAGCCAAGAATACTCTACCCCACAAGGCTATCTTTCCAAAATGAAGGGCAAATAGTGTATTTCTCAGACAAATAGAAACTGAGAGTTCACTACCACATGACCACTCTTACAAGAAATTCTCAAGGGAGTACTGGGTTTGGTACCTGAGAAATAACTACCACTGCCATAAAAACTCAAGAAAAATCAAAACCCACTAGTAAAATAAAATTGCCAACAATGAAGAGAAAAAAAAAGTTTATCTACAACCGAAGGAACCAACAAATACAGAAGACAAACAGTAAATCAGAAAGAAAGGAACAAAAGACACTTAAGACATCCAAACAAAAATCAATAAAATGCTAGGAGTAAATCAACACTTTTCAATAACAACTCTTAGTGTAAAAGGATTAAATTCCCCAATCAAAAGATACAGACTGGCTGACTGGATTAAAAAGGAGGACCCAACTATATGCTGCCTTCAAGACACCCACCTCACCTGTAAAGACTCACATAGACTAAAAGTGAAAGGATGGAAAAAGATTTACCATGCAAACAGAAATGAAAAACAACCGGGGTAGCTATTCTTATATCTGATAAAATATACTTTAAACTAAAACTCATGAAAAGAGATAAGGAGGACCACTACATAATGATAAAAGGATAGATCCATCAAGAAGACATAACAATCATAAATATATATGTACCGAATGTCAGAGCAGCCAAATTTATAAAGCAAACTCTATTAGACCTAACCAAGGAAATAGACACTAATACCATAATGGCAGGGGATATTAAATAACACTAATACCCCACTATCAATATTGGACAGATCATCTAGGCAAAGAATCAGCAGAGAAACACAAGATCTAAACAACACTCTAGACCAATTGGACTTAGCAGATATCTACAGAACCTTCCATTCAACAACCTCAGAATATTCATTCTTCTCATCAGCACATGGATCATTCTCCAGGATAGATCACATGTTAGGTCACAAATCAAGTCGCAACAAATTCAAAAAAATTGGAATTATCCCATGTATTTTTTGAGACCACAATGGATTAAAATTAGAATTCAATAACAAATGAAATTCTGGAAACTATACAAACACGTGGAAATTAAACAGCATTCTACTTAATGACATATGTGTCCAAGAAGAAATCAAACAGAAAATCAAAAAATTTATTGAAAATAATGAAAACAATGATACATCATACCAAAACGCATGGGATACTGCAAAAGCAGTACTAAGGGGGAAATTTATTGAATTAAATGCTTACTTCAGAGGAATGGAAAGATGGTAAGTGAACAACCTAATACATCACCTTAAAGAAGTAGAAAAACAAAAACAATAAAACCCAAAGTTAGCAGATGGAAAGAAATCATTAAGATCAGAGCAGAACTTAATAAAATTGAAACCTAAGAAAGATACAAAAAATCAGTGAATCAAAAAGTTGTTTTTTAGAAAAGATAAATAAAATTGAGAAACCATTAGCATAGCTAACTAAAAAAAGGAGAAGACCAAAATAACAAAAATTAGAAATGAAAAAGGTGATATTACAACCGATATATCTGAAATACAAGGAATCATTAGAGACTACTATAAACAACTATATGCCAACAAATTTGAAAATCTGGGGGAAATGAACAAATTTCTGGAAACACACAAGCTACCAAAACTGAGCCAAGAAGATGTAGAAATCTGAACATACCAATAACAATAAAAGACATTGAAGCTGTTATGAGAAGGCTCCCAACAAAGAAAAGCCCAGGACCAGATGGATTCACAGCAGAATTTTAACAAACACTCAAAGAGGAATTGACACCGATTCTCTAAAAACTATTCCAAAGATTGAAAGAGAGGCAGTTCTCCCAAACTCATTCTATGAAGGAAACATCACAATGATACCAAAACCAGGTAAAGATACAACTATAAAAGAAAACTACAGGCTAATATCCTTGATGAATATAGATGCAAAAGTTCTCAATAAAATACTATCTAACAGAATACAGAAACACATACACAAAATTATACACCACGATCAAGTGGGATTCATCCCAGGGATGCAAGGTTGGTTCAACATATGCAAATCAATAAAGATGATACACCATATCAATAAAATCAAACACAAGGACCATATAATCATCTCTATAGATGCTGAAAAAGCATTTGATCAAATTCAATACCCATTCATGATAAAGACTCTCTACAAGTTATGTATAGATGGAAAGTATCTCAACATGATTAAAGCCATATATGATAAACTCACTGCCAATATGATCTTGAATGGGGAAAAGCTGAAAGCTTTTCCTTTAAGAACAGGAACTAGACAAGGATGCCCACTCTCACCACTCCTATTCAACATAGTTTTGGAAGTATTAGCCAGAGCAATCAGATAAGAGAAGGAAATAAAGGGCATCCAGATTGGAAAAGATGAAGTCAAACTGTCCCTGTTTGCAGATGACATGATCCCAGATATCAAACAGCCTAAAGCCTCTACAAAAAAACTCTTGGAGTTGATAAACAATTTCAGCAAAGTTGCAAAAATCAAGAAAAAAAATCATGCCTTGTATTTTTATTTCTCAAGGTCATATCTGCCCTCTGACTATGACACCTGTTCTCATTCCTTTGAGATCTAAAGTACTCCCGAAGCTTCCGAGCATCAGCAGGTACTGCAGTGCCAGCCTCTCTGCCAGAGAGAGGTGCTTTGTGTTTTCAGTCAATTCTCACACAAAGCGGATACTCTTCGGCTTTCGAATACCATGTATAGAAGATCTTTTTATCCATCATTTTATGTAAAATACTTAATGACTATGAGAACAAAGGTGAAGATATGAATTCTACCATTAATTTCATATTAGATGATAATTGGTAGAGACCAATCGTGAAGGATAACAGCATATTAAAATCTAACACTGTTGACAACTCACGATGTGGCAAAACTCTTCTAAAGTTCTACAAAAATATCTCTTCTGAAATTCACAACAGCTCTAGGAGTTAGGCATTATAATAGAGGAATCTGGATGCTAATTGGAATCTTGATTATGACTGCTGATATGTGTGATCTCACACAAGTCAATTCAATGCAATCCCCATCAAAATTCCAATGACATTTTTCTCAGAAATGGAAATAACTATTCAGACATTTATATGGAATAACAAAAGACCACACATAGGCAAAGCAATTCTGAGCAAAAATAAACCTGGAGGCATAACATTACCTGACTTTAAACTATACTATGAAGCTATAATAACCAAAACAGTATGGTACTGGCATAAAAACAGAAACACTGATCAATGAAATAGGATAGAGAATCCAGAAATCAACCCACACACCTACAGTCATCTGATCTTTGACAAAGGCACCAAGCCTATACACTGGGGAAGAGACTGCCTCTTCAACAAATGGGGCTCAGAGAACTGGATATCAATATGCAGGAGAATGAAACTCGACCCATACCTCTCACCATATAATAAAATCAACTCAAAATGGATTAAAGAATTAAATATACACCCTGAAACAATAAAAGTTCTTAAAGAAAACATAGGAGAAACACTTCAGGAAGCAGGACAGGGCATAGCCATCATGAATACGATCCCAAAAGCACAGGCAACAAAAGGAAAAATAAATAAATGGGATTATATCAAACTAAAAAGCTTCTGCACGGCAAAAGAAACTATCAACAGTTAAAAGACAACCAACAGAGTAGGAGAAAATATTTGCAAAATATACATCTGACAAAGGATTAATATCCAGAATATAAAAGGAACTCAAACAACTTTACAACAAAAAAAAGTAACCCACTTAAAAAATGGTCAAAAGAGCTAAATAGGCATTTCTCAAGAGAAAATATATGAATGGCCAACAGACACATGAAAAAGTGCTCAACATCACTCAGCATTCGGGAAATGCAAACCAAAGCCACACTGAGATACCATCTCACCCCTGTTAGGATGACTAATCCCCAAAAGACTCTGAATGATAAATGCTGGCGAGGTTGTGGAGAAAAAGGAACTCTCATACATTGTTGGTGGGACTGCAAAATGGTGCAGCCTCTATAGAAAATGGTATGGAGGTTCCTCAAACAATTGCAGATAGATCTCCCATATGACCCAGCTATCCCACTGCTGGGAATATACCCAGAGGAATGGAAATCATCAAGTCAAAGGTATACCTGTTCTCCAATGTTCATTGCAGCACTATTTACAATAGCTAAGAGCTGGAACCAGCCCAAATGTCCATCATCAGATGAGTAGATATGGAAACTGTGGTATATCTACACAATGGAATACTAGTCCACTATAAAAAAAGAATGAAATACTGCCATTTGCAATGACATGGATGGACTTAGAGAGAATGATATTAAGTGAAACAAATCAGGCACAGAAAGAGAAATATCACATGTTCTCACTTATTTGTGGGAGCTAAAAATAAATAAATAAATACACAAAAAAACCAGTGGGGGGGAGGGAAGAAGACAGAGCAATTACAATTCATTGAAGCTGATACAAGGAGCGAACAGAAAGGAGGTTGGGAGGGAGAGGGGAGAGGGAGGGAGGGAGGTTTCGGTAACGGGCCACAATAATTAACCACACTGTACACTGACAAAATAAAATAAAATTTTAAAAAATCACTATAGAACAAAATATGTGGTATATAACTAAAGTAAATTATAGATGAAAATTGTAGCTGTTCCATATATATATGTTTATATATATGTGTATATATATATATGTATATATGTGGAAGGTTAGAAACAATTCAATTCAAAATTTAGAAAGCACATTATAAAGATAAGCTCAAATCAATAAAAAAAAGAGAGAGAGATTGATAAAGCAAAAACTAACTTTGAAAAGATTAATAACATAGACTATGCCAAGATGTATGAGAGAGATTTGATAAAAGAAAGAAATACAATATGGAAAGGGAAAGTAACCATAAAAGCCCTTGCCATTTGGGTTCTGCTTAGCTTCAGCCAAAAGGAGACATGGACAATCAGCTTTGTATCTCATGAATATTCGTAATAAATAAATAAATAAATATAAATAAAAATAGAAAATAGGAAGAAGGTGGAAACCATTCTGCTGCTAAGGCAGCTTCCAGCAGCAGCAGCAGCAGCAGCAGCAGCAAGCAAGCAAGCAAGCAACCATGGATTCTTGCAGCTGCATGTTTGGTTGGCAGTGACAGCAGTACCTGACTGCATGTGACTCTGGATAATTGAGGCCTTCTGAATTAGTGCTTGGGTTTCCAAAAGCAATAGTGGCAGCAGCAGGAGAGTGGGGGCTCATAGAGGGGTGGCAGCCAGCCAATGACCAGGAGCTCAGATGTGGTTTCATGGCAGCACTGGGACACAGGAGCGTATGGGCCAAAGAGCAGCATCTTCCCCCTTTCTGCTCTCTAGTTCATCCAATACTTCTGTAACTTGATTCTCTGTATAAATATCTCTCTGTTGTCTTATCTGAAGTGGTTTCTGTTTTCCTGAACTGCCACTGAGTGATACCAAAGATAAGGCCCCTAGAGCATGTACACATCAACATTTATCTTCCTGCAGCCACTTTTGTGAGGAGGACTGATGCGGTGATGGGATGGGACAGAACTGGGAGAAGACTGGAGATTATGTCATTTTAGCAAATAAAATTTTCCTAAAGCATTTACTTTCTGAGACAGTTTTAAACCTGGCAGTAGCTGACTCCAGTGGCCATGATGTGGCTTGTAAAATCTTCCAAGTTTCTTCCAGCTAAACGGTTCTCTGACTGCTTGCAAATTGCCCTGACACTCTAAGACCCAGCTACTGGAGGAATGGGTCCTGATACCAATAACATCACCCATTCATTAATGTTTGCAAATTTACTTGTATATTACTGACTGTATACATTTTGAAAAATTGAACTTTTATATATTCATTCATTTAACAATGTTTTTTATGCCTGTTCTTCTATTTCTCTTTTCTAATTTCTTCTATTTCATGTTTTCTTTCATTTTTCTTCTCAGTTATAATTATTAGGGGTTTGTCCGGTTTTTGCTGTGTTGTTGTTCAATATTTTGGGGTTTTTTAAATGATTTGTTGTGGTGGTTGTGTTTACTTTATATCTCTAATATAGCTTTATTAAGAACTGTATAAATTTTAACATATATTAAATTGTAATTATTTTCTAATAATCTGTAACTTTATCTTGAGTTCACCTGTGATCCAAGAATATTTAGGAGAGGTTATTAATCTCTCTTTGGTCTTGTTTTTCCTTTATACTTTCATTAGTTTTTATTCTTATGGGATTGCTTAGAGACTATCTCCTATGCAATTTCTACTTTGTGGAATTTTTATAGAAATTTATTTTGTGACAAGCATTTAGCTAATTTTTGTAAATACCTTATGGATGTTTAATAATGAGGACATTCCGACAGATGATATCTGTTATGTTTGTAGGGTACAAAGTTAAAAACTCTTTAATAATTTTTTCCTCTTAATTATATTATTGAAATTTTACATCATTTTTGGACTACTTTACCATATATTAGTAATAGAGTGTCAATAGATTGTGTTTCTGTCACATTATCTTGATATTTACAAGTTTTTTTATTTATATATGTTGATGTTATGTTATTCAGTGCATAAAGGTTTGTGACTATTATATCTTCATTGTGGATTATACCCTTCATAAATATTGTCATTCTATTTCTCTTATTGAAAGCTTTATGGACTGTTCTCTGCCTCTAAGGAAAGTTCCTCTCTCTCTCTTTCCCCTCTACTTCTCTCTCATCTGTTCTGCTATAGTACCCTGGTTATTTCTGATAAAATTTAGGCCACTTATGAAATCATGGTTATTGAGAAGAGGGCACAAGAAAGCAAACCCACTCATTTTGGTATGACCAGGACCGCAAAGACTACAGGAGCTTACCCTACAGTGCAGCCAGATAATCAAAGCTGTGGAATATACTATAAAGCATATGTACTTCACAGGGCCTGGTTTTCCAAAACCTTGCAGTTTCCAATTTTGACCTTGTCGAGTACTCCAAATTTTCCTCAGGCTATAAGTCTCTGGTGTAAGATAAAGATTTGTGGCACAGCAAGGTTACTGGCTCAAGGACAGACTAGTTACTGATTGTTATGTAAAGATACTGAGAAATTGCTGTAAGAAGGAATGTTTGCTAAGATCAACTTTTGTTGATAGCCTTATTGGAATGTCATCTGGCCTGTTTCACTGAAAGTTACCAGCCTATATTGTTAAACTATAACCCCACCTATGCCTCTTCCTGTAACTTCCTGGTCTGGAAAATTAATGCAGGAAGAGAACCCCAATTTGGGATTAATTTCCTGAGGAAGAGTTACCTCTCGCTAGAGTGTTCCCAAGGGAAGTTAACCACTTTGGGGTCTCTCACTGCTCAGAGGAGATGGGCTTTGAGTAATTCTTTGCATCTCCATCACCCAGGGGAAGTGGGGTGACAAATCCATGGGGGGTGAAGCAACACAAAGTAACACAAAGCAATCTCCAAAGGGGTCATTCAGGCAAGTTTAAGTTTAGGATCTAGGAATAGGAAGCCTTGCAAGTCGAATCAAGTGGGAGAGGTACTGTATGAAGAAATCCAGGCAGTTAGCTATGATTAAAGCCTTAACTGAAGGACTAATACAGACATCTGTGGAGCAGAGCAACTGGTGCATAGGAGGCATCAAACAAATATTTATTGAATGGCTAAATGAATGAACTTGTTCATAGGTGGCAGGATCCCAGCAACTGTCAGGGTAAGATTGAGGGCATCAAAAAAGCAACTATATTCTCCAAAGTTTAGGACATGAATCACGAAAAGGTACTTGGCCCTAGAGCAGAGTGCCTTAAACTTCATAGTGAAATATAGATTCCTTGCCTACTTTCAAAGAATTCCTGGTAGGGGTCCTAGAATCAGCACTTTTAATATACTTCCTAGGTGATGCCAATTCAGGATATCACAAATTTCACATTTTGCAAACACTAGCCTAAAGGCAGGAACAAACCTCTAAATGGGATGACAGGTTAGAACCAGGAAGTCCACAACTGGCATACCCTAACACCTATCCAGCAAACGAACAAACCCAGTCCTCCGATCATGCTGTGCACTAGACAGATGAAAATGTCAACCAAGAGGCTTGGAGGGGAAAGAGAAACAAAGACCACAGCCAAAATATTATTCTTTTACTCAAGCTTTCACTGCCTGCTCCAGACCATATGATCTGTCACTCAATAGTATCATTAGCCCTGGACTGTAAGCCAAGAAATATGGATTTTCATCCAAGCTCTGCTATTGCAATGCTCTAGGATGCTGTGCAGGCCACTAGTCCAGGCTTCAGCTGTTTCATGTATAAAAAGAGGAGTTAAGATAGTGACTTCCAAATTCATCTGGGACAGTGAATTTCAAAATCCAAAAGACCTGAGTTCAAATTTCAGCTCAACTCTTTACTGACACTGTAACCTTGTGCAAGTTACTAAATTTCTCTGAAGTCCAGTTTTCTGGGGAAAATATAATTTTTCTGGGGAAGATAATAAATCTGCTTCTCCAAGATTCAATATTTTTTAAAACTATTACTTTATATAACAATTTGTGCTAATTTTGACAGTATGCTTTTTATCAGTACTATTATTTCAGTACAAAAGTTTACTTTGTTACTAAACTTTTCATTGCACATATCTATCTCATCTCTCCTAGTAGACTAGATTTCTTAAGAGTAGGATTTTATGGGGCATTTTACTTAGGGAAATAAACCATCTGAGTCTGCCTAGGACAGAAGAAGGTCCAGAATATGGAACTTTCAGTGGTAAGACCAAGAAAGACCCCAGTAAGATAGATGTGTTGCTCACCCAGCTTTACATCCACATTTATATTTAGTTAAATGCCTAATAAATATAAAGTAAATGAATGAACTTTTCTTTCACATCTCAATATTAATCACCTATTTTATTTTAGTTTATCATTACTTAAATAGAACAACTAATAATACAGAAGCATAACTAATAACAGTAATAATTGAGTTGTAGATATTTCCTATTAATGAAACATTCAGTTTCTTTCATAACACAGTTACTTTATTTCACTAAAGGGGTAATCTTTGTGATGAAAGATTGTTTATAAAAAGTGGTAGTCTCAATCATACCGCCCAAATGGTGGTTTGCTCCTGAAGTTTAGGGATTCTGCTATTTGCAAACTATATAAAACATATTGTAAAGACGAAGCCCCAAAGCAACATAAGAATGAATTTTGAAAAAGAAGTTCGAATTATTGTAAATTTTTGCATAATGTAGACTTCTGAGGTCCTTCTCTCTCAAGTACTTTTTTTTCCTTCCAAGAATACAATTCTTAAAATTTTTAAACTGTTTAGGCAATTTGGGATTCCTCTGGGATTTTGATGCCAAAGCCTTCATTGACATTTTGAGGAGTTAATGGTTATAATTACTTTGCCTGTAGCAATATCACTGTCTTTAAAATAAAAACCTCAGGACTTTAAAAAATGTATTAGATTACATTGTATTCAAAAGGACAGGATTTATTATCCAGAAAAATGTACTAAGAGTACACTGATCTTTCTTACCAAAGTCTCTATTTCTCTAGCATGAATTTTAAAACTATTATCACAGATTTCTGAAAGAAAAATTATCCCTCTAATCCTCCTGTTTTAAAAAATCAAAGTTCCCCTGATATGTCAACTTTTAATTTTAATTTTCCTTTTTTCGTGAGTCACTGTTCTTTGTGGTACAATATCCTTGTTCCTTTGGCAGGGTAGGGGATAGAAATGTCCCAGGCCTTGCCAAGATGAGTTGGGACACTGGGTCACAGCTGTCGAATAACAACAGAGAGAACAGTGGTTCCTCACAGTAGCCAATGGCATTGTAGAGTGGCCACCATGACTGCTGTGCCAAAGAGAAGCCATGGTAAATGTGGCCCTTAGGGTCAAGCTGCCCACAAAGAACAAAGAAGCAAAACTCAGTGCCTGGAAAGAGGTAACCATGAATAAAAATGTCACAGCCTACGAGTATTTAAGTACTTGAGTAAATAGAGTTGGTCTTGAAAATAGGTTGAATAATTGCTGACATATGAGATGACGTGAAATGTTCCAGAAAGAACAAGAAAGGAGATAGAACAGATATTATATGACCATTTTAGACAGGAAATGATACTTGTTTCAAATCTTAGAGCTAGTTAGTCAAAACACAAGGACACAAGCCCGGATATCCTGATGTCTAATACAGAGCTCTTCCTACTATGACATGCTGCCTGAAATTCTACCATTAGCATCCCTTTCCTTTAGAAGTGTTTATTGGTAAAATGCAAGTATTCCTGAGAAGAATGTTACTTAAACCAAGTATTAGTTATTTCAAGACATTATATACAGGACATCAAGAGCTTCCTGTAAATTAAGCTATCGGGGTTTTTCTAATGATAGAATTGGGCAGTTCTGATGTTGGAGAAAAAGGGTCTCAGGACAGAGTCAGGGGCCTCCCAGGGACAAGACTCAGAGAAAAGAAGTACTTTGATGAGTCAGGGAAACCTAAGTTCCTTTCTGGACCTGGGAGGAGAAGTCACATAAGCATGGAAACAGAGCCACAGTAAACTGAGTCTTGCCCATAATTCCATCCAAGATCAGCCCTGCTGAGTCTCATTCTGCAGAAAACAAAGACTGGGTAAGGGAAGATGGGAAGGATCCAGAGATGGCAGCCATGAGGGCTCCCTCACACATGGGGTCAGCCACTAGAGCAGACCAAGGCCATCTCCAGTGGAGAAGGCTTTCACATCAATCAGTACTACAGCTCTAAAACAGACTTAAGACTCTAAGACTGAGTGGATGGATTATATGTGCTTCGCTGAGTTCATTTCTTCCTCTTTCCAGCCATAGGCTTGGTTCCTCTCCAATTCTTTTCTCTCACTGCACTGGTCTGCCAGCACTTTGTTTTTACTCTAGTGAACAGGGGCATGTGTGCTCATGTGTGTGCACACATGTGCGTGTGTGTGCATGTGGCAGGAAGCGAAGGAAATTAGCATGTAAGAAGTGCCTAGTATGTCCCAGCCACTCTGTGAGATGCATCATGTACACATAACTTCATTTTATCAACACAAGGCTAGGAAATCATTATGATGGAAAGCATTATTCAGATGGAGAAACTGAGTCTCAGAGAGGTTAAGAAACTTTCTCCAGGTCACAGATATAATCACTTGTAGAGCTAGGATATATATACAGGACTGACTCCAAAATTGATTTTCTTACTACCACACTGCATTGACATCATTAGGATCCTCATTTCTTTGAAAAATTCGAGTCCCTATTTCCCCAATACTCCATTAAATATATAGTACATTATTATGTCCCAGAGGATAAAGATCTTCAATCAACAATACTCATTCCATACCAGAGAAGTGGCATTGTATAGTGGAAAGAGGGCTAGCCTTGGGAGAGTGAAATTCAAAGCTATAACCTCAGCTAGTAAATCTTGAAGGCCATTTAAGCTCCCTGTAGCTCTGATGAACTATTATCAGAAAAATTAGAATAACAATATTTTCATGACAGGACATAAGTGAATGTAAAGAGCTTTATAAGTTGTACACCATGATGCAAAGGGAAAATAATAGTAAACGTAAAGTAAGGACAACAACCCAAATGTCCATCAGCTGGCGAGCAACTAAACAAACTACGAGATACTATTAAGCAATTAAAAGGAACAAACTACTGATACAAGCCACAACATAGATGGATCTCAAATGCATTATGCTAAGCGAAAGAAGCCAGACTCTACAGGCCACATCCTGTATGATTTCATTTATATGACATTCAGGAAACAGTAAAACTGTCAGGACAGAAAACAGATCAGTGGTTGCCAGGGACTGGAGGTAGGGGAAGGGGTTTAGTACAAAGGAGTGTAAGGGAACTTTTTAGGGTGATAAAAATATTCAATGTCTTGATTGTGGTGGGGGCTACATGACTATATCAAAATACATAGAATTGTACACATAAAAAGGGTGAATTATACCTCAATAAACCAGAATTGGAAAAAAAAGTAAAAGAGTGTGCCAGACGCTTAATTCTAACTGGTTATAAAATTCTGATTCAATTACTTTGAAGAACCATTTGCATCCCGATACACAAGATGCTTTAGTTCCTTTGGAACAAATGTTTGCTCTGAGTTAAACAGCATCTTCATGATCATGAATGATTAATATGGCCTCCTGCTCAAAGATCTCTGCAGATTCTTTGCTGAGAGCCATATTCTCGGTCAGCTTCTTTTTAAAGCAGTCTTCTTTTGGCAAGGGTTGTACCTTTACTTGACGCTTCAAAAGAGTTCCAAGCTGAACCGCTTTCAAAACGCAGGATGCAGCCAGCCAGCAAGCTCCTCCTGGCATCTTGTAATATGGGAAGACCCGACCTTGTTATCTCCCAAAGAGAATATCCAAGAGCTCAGCCATAATTACCTGACTCCGGAGCCTGGCTTGCCCTTTCTTAATGCTAAGCAGGCTGCTGCTGAATCAGAAGAAAGCCTATAGAGGCTTTTCTATTTGAAATGGCAAAATTTTCCAGGGTAAGCATTCAACTGACATTAGCAGGGCTTTCCATCTCAAAATCAATTTGCAACATTTCAGTTTTGAAAGATAAAGGCCAAAGGGATAAAGGGCTTGGTTTTTTGACAACAGAACTACATTACCTTTCTGATCTAAAGTAGATTTTTATAAACTAAGACACTCACTCTGAGGATTTACATTTTTTGTTTTAACTTGGGAAAACTATTTTAATTTTTTTCTACATGGTTTTCAAATATTTATTTTTGAAAATCTGGAAAACGATGATAATTGAAGCTATAGATTTGAAATCCCCAACCATCATACATTCTTAAATGAAACAGCATTTTTATTAGATCTCTAATCTGTACCTTTTCACAGTGCAGCAAGGAAAGAGGCAGTTAGATCTTATAATATTTGTAAGAAAAGCTGCAGTCTTAAACAAACCTTGTGAGTCCTCTGATCAGCAACTATAACAATCTTGAAACTGAAGACAATAAAATTCCTTTTATTTGCTTTATCCCTTAAAAATACGTAGGATCTGCATTTGACAAGTTTTTCGCATGTTAATTTCATATGTTGAGGGAGCCCCATTGTTTTCAGTGAAGAGAATTCTCTTTCATTCCTGTGGAATGCTTTTCAAATAATTTTGCTAATTCCCCCAGCCACATTCCATGCAATTGGCAATCTCAAAAATGCAAAGCTTCCATCTGAGGCCTTAGCCAGGCACACAGGCAGCTTTAAGACTCAACCAAGCATTGAGACAGTGTTCCCACTTTGGAGAAATGACTGATTGGATGGATTAAACGTGCTTCCGAAGTGATTTCCAAATGGCTATTAAAAAAAAAAAAAAAAGAAGAAGAAGGCTAATTAAATATAGTCATTGAAGAGCAGTACTTAATTCGCCAAGCTCCTGTATTATACATTCATCTCAAAGAAGCCATGTGCTCTGGAATTTTCTACAAAAGGGGGAAAATGTAAAAGAGCATAAATGCCCAATGATAAAACAAAGGGTTAGCAAACTATGGGACATCAACCAAAAGGAATGCTACACATTTACTTAAAATAATCATTACGAAGACTTTAGGAATACATGGAGATCTTCTTATTATACATTAAAGGAAAAAGAAGATTGCTAAATGGTATGCGCATTACAATTATAATCCTGTAAAATGTATGCTTGCGAGCGATTGGAATCTAATAAGATATACAGAAATTTTAATAGCTCTCTCTAAACGGGGAGTATATAAGTTATTCCTGTTTTTTTTTATTTTCTTCAATGCTACAATTATATCCTTTTTCAATTTAAATTTTTTTTTTATCTGCACTGTTCTTACTGGAGATAGGAATATGAATCGTTAGTTTACGTGAGGCATTCTGATCACCATGAATTCAATTCAAGCTGTGGTGTTGCCTAGCAACCTATGAAGTATCTCCTTAGGAACTCCCTACCTTAAGTGCACCACATGCCCTTATTACCCTGTTCTCATATTCCACTGCTTTGGAGGAAATTTCATAATCTAATCATGTGGGAATATTAAAATTTGGAGGCCTACATTTTAAAATCCACGTCCCTGGATATTTGCCTCTCTGGAAGCATGAAAATGGAGTGAAGAACTTTTCTAGATTTCTTTTAGTCTCTACTATTCCCCAGATAAGAAGAATAAGGAAGGAAAAGGGTAAGAGCTTTGATTTCTAAACTTTATGGACGGTAGCTTAACATGGCTCCAATCAGATGTAATGTTTCCTTTTTCATTATTGTTTCTTGTTTTAGATATAATGCTGTAATTTACATATTCTAAAATTCATCCTTTCAAAGTGTACAATTCAGTGGCTTTTAGTATATTTACAGAGTTGTGCAACCATCACAGCAATCAATTTCAGAACACTTTCATCACTTTGAAAAGAAATCCCATACACATTAGCAGTAGCTTCCTATATCTCCCCAATCCTCCCCCAAGCCAGGCAACCACCAATCTATTCTGTCTGTATGGAATTGCCTATTCTGGACATTTCATGTAAATGGAATGATACAATATGTGGTCTTTCGTGTCTGGCTTATTTCACTTAGCATCATGTTTTCAAGTGTTATCCATGTTGTACCATATATCAGTACTTCATTCCTTTTTATTGATGAATAATAATCCATTGTATGTATATAGTATATACCACAATCTGTTTAAGCAATCATTCATTGATGGACAGTTAGACTGTTTCTACTTTTTGGCTATTATTTAAAAAAGGTGCTATAAATATTTGTGTACAAGTTTTTGTGTGGACATGTTTAATTTCTCTTGGAAATAAACCTAGGAGTGGAATTGCTGGGTTATATGGTAACTCTATGCTTAACATTTTGAATAAATATCAAACTGTTTTCCAATTTACACTCCCATCAGAAGTGTATAAGGGTTCCAATATCCCCACATCCTCACCAATACTCACTATTGTCTGTCTTTCTGACTATATGAAATGACATTTATATGAAATGTCCAGAATAGGCAATTCCATACAGACAGAATCAGAATAGATTGGTTGTAGCCTGGCTGGGGGGAGGATTGGGGAGATATAGGAAGCTACTGCTAATGTGTATGGGATTTCTCTTCAAAGTGATGAAAGTGTTCTGAAATTGATTGCTGTGATGGTTGCACAACTCTGTAAATATACTAAAAGCCACTGAATTGTACACTTTGAAAGGATGAATTTTAGAATATGTAAATTACATCATTATATATAAAACAAGAAACACTTAATAATGAAAAAGGAAACATTACATCTGATTGGAGCCATGTTAAGCTACCGTCCATAAAGTTTAGAAATCAAAGCTCATCCTAGTGAGTGTGAAGTTGTATCTCATGGTTTTGATTTGCATTTCCCTGATAGCTAATGATGTCTAATACCTTGTCATCTGCTTATTGGACATTTGTATTTACTCTTTGGAGAAATGTCTGTTCAGATTCTTTGCACCTTCCTAAATTGGGTTATTTGGCTTTTTATTGTTGAGTTGCTTTCTCTTTCTTTTTTTCTTATGATACTTGAATTTACTGTGGAGATGTGTTGACATCAAGGCCTTCGCAGGCCCCCAAACACTCAGCCCAAGACAGTTACCAAGGGCTAGGGAGGAGAAGAAAGGGCAGTCACTGTACATCACTGTCAGTGGATGTAGACGCAGCAGGCCCCAGGGAGTTCTGCAGCTGAACACGCTCTGATCTGTCTGCTATCCTCACATCACCCCTGAAATCAGCCTCTACAGAGCACAATATCTGCTCTTGCTCTGAAACAACACTGGAGGTATGGAAAGGGGGGAGACTCTCTACTGCAAAAAGAAAAGAATGGCCATTAGCACCTTCCCCCTGCCCATCTCCCTCCCCCCACCATCTACTCACTATCCACCACAAAGGAGTCTAGCAAGCAGTCGACAAATAAATGAAAGTAAAATCCTCCTTTCTTAATTTAACAGTGGATTGCAACAGGAGATCCATAGGTGCTGCTCTTGCTTGCAAATTTTCTATATGCCTCAATTCTGTTTAACATATATTTAGCACTTACTGCTCTAAGCATTTTGTAAATATTAATTAATTTAATCCTCATAACAATTCTGTGAAGTAGGAAATATTACTATCTCCATTTGACAGATGAGAAAACTGAGGTATAAACAGGCAAAGTAACTTGCCCAAGGCCAACAGCTGGTGAATGGGAAAGCCAAATTCAGACTCCCCCGGCTCCAGTCTGTGCTCTCAACCACGGTGCAATGCTCCCTCACCAAGCGTGTTTTCATATTTGCCCATTACAGGATTGCGGAGGCAAGATGGGCGATGTCGGCACCCATTTCAGGTGAAGGCGTCTCTTCCCAACAGGTAGGCTCACAAAAGTAATCCAACACACATGTTTGTTCCTATGTAGGATTTTTTATTATTTATTTAAAAGAAGCGAGTTGTGCACAGGAGAGTTAAACACTAGAACCAACTCCCTTGTAGTCACGGCCATCATCTTTGTCTCTGGTCTTTCCTTTCCCTCCTCCTCACCTTCATCCTGCTCTTCTTTACTTCAGCTGAGATAAACTCCCTTTGTCAGTCTTTCGTTTAGTCCAGTCTTTAAACATACCCTTCTCATATGTTTTTATTCAGCATTGCAGACTTCTTTTCATAAAATCCCTGTTTCTTTGCAACATAGCTGATGGTTAAGCCAGGATGTGCTCCTTTGATCATTTCTGGGGTTTTTTTTATTGTGGCAAAATATATATAACATAAGATTCGACATTTTAACAATTTTTAAACATACAATTTCATGGAATTAATTCAATTCACAATGCTGGGCAACCATCACCTCTATTTCCAAAACATTTTTGTCATCCTAAACATAAACTCTGTACCCATTAAGCAATAACTTCCCATTCTTCCTTCCCCCTAGCAAAACGTTTTTTTGATAAATCAAATCATATTAAACACGTAATTCGGTTTTAAATTTTAAAGGAAACCTGCCATGAATCCATTCCCCAAAGAAAGAATTCTGTGGTAATGCAATGTGGAATTTCCTTTCCATATGTTAGTACTTGCTTTCCTTAAGGTGGGTCACCCATTTAATATTGAGAAAATGGTAGTCCCTAACTCAGTTTTGCACATAGCCAACATCCTCTAAATGTTGAATGGCACTGAATGAATCAATGAATTAATTAATATACAGTGCACAAGGTTGCAGGCTGCTTGCCTGGAGCAGGCATCCCTCAGAAAAAGAATCCATCCAGGTCTGTCTGGCTCCTGGGGACAAAAGCAATGTCCTTGCCCCACCCCCATCCCCAAAGAACAGCTAAACCTGCCTCACATTCTTGTTATCCAAGGGCACTGCAAAAAATAAAAGCCCTTCTGCTTATCTGAACTCAACATTTTCATCCCCTGCTGCTCTGGGCCTTCCTTTCCCTGGTGCAGCCACTCGCTGCTCTCCTTCCTCCCCAAATCTCTACCTTCTGTCTTCTAGAGCTCTTTCTCATAGTAAATGAATTCCCCTTCATCCTCCACCTGCTCTCCACCCATGAATGAGACTTCCCGTCCTCCTTCACCAGCCACAGTGCAGCAGCCTCCTGGCTCCTGCTCCTCCCACAGCACTACTCTTCCATCTTCCTACAAAAATGGCAGCAATTGCATTGCTATTAGCCACCTATTTCAATCCACCGTTACTGATACAGTTAACACCCTCTTACTCCCCCGATCGCACTTTCCTACTGACTTTTTCAACTCTTCCATCCCATCCCCCATTTATTTCAGCTTTATCCCCTGGTCACAGTTTTTCTGTCTACCCCAAGTCCTGCCTCTGTCCTAGGTCACTTCAGAGTCCAGAGGTCCACCCATCAAATATTCAATCCTCCCAGTTCCCATGTTTTCCTGTCCAAGCACCTGCTCACTGCTAACCAAATGATCAATTAACTGCCATGGCCACCACCCTAAGCATTGTCACCACCAGAAAGAGAGACATTGTCTGGTGGTCTCTCTCTCTCATCCTAAATTTAAACTCTCTTATTAGAGTATCTTATCCTTTCTATTCTAATCTTTAGTTACTCTCACCACACTTGTTCTTCCACCTATACACCTTTTTTATTTTGACCCAGCCTTTTGCTATTTTCCTCCTTTACTAGCTATCAATTCAGCCACCCCCTTACCGCTATCTTGCCATTTCTTTATTTCATCTACTACAATCCATCTACTCCACCCTTTCCTCTGCATCCTTTGAACAAACTCCATGTCAGCCTCTCTGCCTCCAACCTTGTTTTCCTCCAACCCATTTTCCAATATTAGCCAGAGTGACTTTTCTAAAATGCAAATCTAGCCATAGTGCTCCCCCAGTTAAAACTCTCCACTGAGACTCGTGGGGGGTGGGGGGGAAGGGGAAGAGGAGAGGGGGAGAGGGTGATCAGAGGGTACAAAATATTAAAGAGATAGGAAGAACGGGACCTAGTGTTCTATAGTAATATAGGGAGACCACAGTTAACGACAAAGTACTGTGTATCTTTGAATAGCTAGTCAAGATGATGTTGAACGCTCCTAACACAAAGAAGTGACAAATGTTTGAGGTGATGGATACACTAAGCACCATGATATGATCATTGCACACGGTATGAATGTACCCAGATATCATATTGTACTCCATAAATATATACAATTATCATGGGTCAATTAAGAAAAATAAATTTAAAAAAGAGAAATAGAGAATAGAATAGTGGTTACCAGAGGCATGGAAAGGGAGAGGGGCGGGGGGCCAGGGAAAGATGGTAGACTGGTACAAAGTTATAATGTTACAGTTAAATAGGAAGGATAGGTTCTGGTGCCCTAGGGTGACAAGAGCTAACGATATTGTATCGTATGTGTCAAGATATCCAGAAAAGAGGATCTTGAATGTTATAACCACAAAGAAGTGATAAATGTTTAGGTGACAGATGTGCTAACTATTCTGATTGGATCATTTTACAATATATGCATGTATTGAAACAACAAACTATGCCTCCTAAACATGTACAATAAAGAAACTAATTTTTTAAATGCAAAAAAAAAAATACACTTCTTAGGAAAAACATTAGAAAACCAAAATAGAACAGTTGAAGTAAAGGAGAACTTTAAGTTCATAATATTTGTTCTGACACAGTTATAATTAATAAAAAGTAATCAGACCCTGACAAATTAAACATTCATTTCTCTTCATTTGGCCATTTGAGAAAATAAATCCTTTACTATTTTGTTCTTTACATTTCCCTCAATGCTATAGTCACCTAACCTAATGGAGAAGTCTCAAACATAGATGATACAGTAAACATCATCAGGAAAAATTTAACTAAATGAGGACATATTTCAAGCTCTTCCTATCAGTGGAGGAAAAAAATACTTTAGCTTGTAAATATAGAAATATGATTTTTAGGATAGAGCCACTGTCCCTATTCCCCTCTCAAAAATGCTAACTGGCTTTTGGTGTATGAAACAAGATCGAAATACCCTCTTGTTAGAATATTCTTTGTAAAAAGAATGATAGACCCAAGAGGTGCCACAGAGAGAACACTGAGCACAAGACAAAGACGGAGTCTCGGCGACTAAGAGAAACTCTAAAACTACTAAACAGAATCAAACGGCCAAAGCAGGATGAGAGGTTAGACACATATTCCCACCCTTACAAAACATATATGCTATTAACTATCATGAAGCTTTTCTTTCCAGTAACCAAGCAGAAACCAGCTCCTGGAAGATAATGTCAAATCAGCTACAGCTGGAAAATGTCCACGCTGGCCTTCTACGGTCTGCCTGGCACCAGCCACCGACCCCCTCATTCCTGAGGGTCCACTGCAGCTCCAACCTAACAGAGAATTGGTTTCACAGACAATGCTCTCCTGATAAGTGCAGCAACCTCCAAACCGACTTTGGCAAGTTTATTAAGTCTGTGCACAATGTGTCTTTTGTGCCTTATGGTTACCGTCTGACATCAGGAGCCGAATTTTACCTCATTTTAATAAACTCCACCCCAAAATGAAACTGGGATGTATGTTACATGTATGTTTACTCACTGGGCATGTGAATGACTTCCCTCATAAATATTCATAGAATTCCTCTGAACCTGCTGAATATGTATGTAAAGCTGATCCTGCAAGGCATAAAATCAGGTTTCCCCCGCCCTCCTTCAGAGCGTGCTCTTTCATTTTCCCCAGAGATTGTGTTTCCCCAATCTGCAGATTGCCGTTTTCTTCCTGGAAAATAAAGTATATCCTTTTCTTTCTCTGCAGAACTCATCGTTGTTTGCTAACATCATGTGCTTCCATAGAACCCTTGTGGCATGACTTACTTGGAAGCGAAATTACTAGAGACAATGTCACCTGTTTAATTATAACTGTTATTTCCAATGTTCATCATAAGACAAATTCCTTAACAGTGAACCTTATACCAAATGGAACGTATTACAGTATTGGCTCTTATAGTTGGTGTCCCAGTTTTTCTTGAGCCATTTGGAATTGGAGGCAAGCTTTGCTTTTCCCTTAGATCAAAATACTCACTATGGAATTCACAGGTAGTCTTGACATAGAATTCTAGGTTTGGCTTTAGTGAGTTGATAAGAAAAATAATAATAACTAAAGAAAAACAAAACAAACCTATACAGACCAGATTATGGGGAAAATTCAGGGTCATTGGGTGTTAGTTACCCATCGATGAGATTGTGGAAAGAAAGAAGCACTACTCAGCTATAAAAACGAATGAAATACTGCCATTTGCAACAACATGGATGGACCTTGAGAGAATAATATTGAGTGAAACGAGTCAGGCAGAGACAAAGAAATACCACATGTTCTCACTTATTGGTGGGAGCTAAAAAAAAAAAATAATAATAAACAAATTAATTTACCCACAAACACACACACACACATACAAAAAATAAACCGGGGGGGGTGGGTTGGGGAAGAAGATATAACAACTATACTTTTTTTGTAGTTGTTACAACAAACAAACGGAAAGGACATTCCTGGGGGGGAGGGGAGAGAGGGAGGAGGGCGGGAGGTGTCGGTGATGGGCCATAATAATCATATACATTGTATATTGACAAAATAAAAATTAAAAAAAAAAAACAGTAAGAAATCACAAACTCTCTGAAGAAAATCAAGAAAATGCCTCCTATTGACATAATTATTTCACCAGTGACAAAGAAGCTGAGTGAAGAAATCCCTATGTCCATCCAAAATTATAACCTAGATTGAAATGTCAATAAAAATTACTCCTGGTGACACTGAAATACTGCTCAAAATACGCTAGTAATGTTAGCATAATAATACTAAAAATGGAAGATATAATGTTTACAGTTAGAAAAGGCCCAACATTGTTGTACCTGTTTAAGGTGATACTCTAGAAAAAAATATTTAAGCACTTGATGTTTTTAGTCATGTGAAATAAAAGGTTGGGGCAGACACTATTGATTGCCTACCCCCAAATTTCCTTCTTCATCTTTGCTAAGAAGACCTCAGCTGGATTCCTTTAGCTATTTGCTGTTAAGAAATAGTATCCCAAACTTAGAAATATAGCAAAATAATGACTTCCTGTCTTTCAATGTCGAAAAGGCTAAACCAAAGAGTATCTAAATATTTAGGGAAATGTACTTTTGTTCGATTTGCAATTTTCTATTGACTCTGTAATGATAGATATTAATTTGTAGAACATTAATAGGTTGCAATGAAATTCTGTCTGGTAGAAAAGATAATTCCTAAGGTTGCAGTTTTATAGTACTGTTGTATATTAATCAGTTTCGTAACTAACTTGGCAATTGCACTTCAGCATTTTTTTTCCTTGACCCTATCTGTCACTCTCTCCCAACCACCTTTAAACCAGCTTTACTATTTTGATGGCTCTCTTATTAAGGAGTTACGTTTGACATGTGCTCACTCTACACTTGCACGAGACTCATGTTTTTAACTATTTAAAATTTAGAGTTTGACAGTATCCAGCCCCAAGGAATAAATTCTGATTAATCTCAGACATTTGTGGCATTCCTGTATCCTTTCATCAGTAACTGTTCTAGAGGTGAGCATATGAACCAGTTCTGATCAATAAAACATAAAGAAAATTCTACTGAGGACTTCCAGGAAAAAAATCATTTTCTTTGAAAGAGCAATAATGAAGAGAAAGCCTCTTTTTCTACCACTTTCCATGTTTTTTGCTTAGGATGATGTCATACAAAGCTGAGGCAGCCATTTTACAACCATGGGAGGAGATATCACTGAATACACTGAAGATGACAGAGCTGATGAATCCAAGGAAGACCTGAGTCCTTGACAACATCATAAAACTGCATAACTGATCCTGACCACCTAATTCTGGGATTCTGGTTGAGTAAACAACATAAGTCTTTACAATGTTAGATATTATTAGACAAATGTACTGTTACTGGCAGCTAAAAGCGTTTCTAACTGATATAGAAAGTACCAGGAAAAATGAAATACGAAGATAAATTATTTGAATTGCTGCCATCAATATAATTTCCAGATATCCTTGTTTGTTTGTTTTTTTAACTCTGGACCACCACCAGAGTACAATCGGAAAACCTGGAGGCATATCTGAATTTACTTCACTATAACAGTGAGCTGAGGACTGGTAGGTGTGGGGTACAATAAGAATAAATGGTCTATTACCCAGAAATTTTCTTAGCCCATTTCAAGAAGGATATTCCTGAATCATTTCTTCAATTAAGAATACTTACTTCGTTGGCTAGCTTTCTATCCTCAATTGCCTAGCCCTGCACTGTCAATAGCTGCTCTACAACTCTTTTGCTCTGACACACAGACCTTACAAGCCCTCATTTGTATTGCTGTTTCAACAAAAGTGCCTTCTCTGGGCACTTTATGAACATTGACATCCCATTACTTTAGTTAGTTCAGAGTTTGCAAATGTAAATTATATTGTGCTCTCTGTAATAAACTTGATTACAGAAGCTTCTGATGATGGTGATTTACTTTTCAAGGGTGACAGAATTCTTTGAATTTCCCAGCAACGGACACACATTCTGATTAAACAGTGAATATACTCTACATTTTTGAACATTGTGAGCCTGAAAGTATCTTTACAAAAGTATCAAATAATTTTGATTAATGCTTAAGCGAAATATATACTTGAGATAGAAAGGGTCTTTGAGAGATCATTCAATTCTACTCGATTTAGAGGTGAGAAAACTGAGATCCAGGGGAATTTTATCATTGATGATTAAAAATTGCAAGTGCTTCCATGTTTTCTAAATCAATAGAAAAAGAAAGCAGGTTTAAGAGATGCATAGGGGGAGGTTTTATGGGAGGGAAGGGAAATAAAAAATACCTCTAGAGCTTTAGTTCTCAGTAAAAACCCGAGATACTCTCTGAGGACTCCCAGAGACCTTTTGGATAAATCTGAGTAGCACTGGACAGAACCCAAAAAATCATCATCTGGGAACTAGAAAGATGACATTAATCTTATCTATAGATTATAAAATATATATTATATATGCAGATATGGCTGTTTAATCTGGCTGACACGGGCTTTCATTTGTGTTCTGCTCAAGAAGTGTTAGAAACATGTGTTCCCTCAAAATGACTCCCAATGCCATGACTCCATTTGCCAATGGCTAAGGTGACATACATCAGCCTTATTTTCTTTACTGCACCAAAGTCAGATACAGCAATAATGTCCACATCACTCTTTATATCAATCTTTCATTGTTCACTGAGTGGCGAAGTTTCAACTACTCACTTTCCTACCCAATTAATTCCACCACTAGAAACATACCATTTTCTTTTGCATAGGATGGTGAATAATATAAAAACATAACTCCAATATTTTTAATGACCTTGTACTGTACTAGGAGATATAAGCTATCCCCACAGAATATTTATTAAAATAAAAGGCAGTATATGATTAAGTTCAAGATCTATAAACAAAAGTGGTGCCCTTCAATTGGCTTAATTCTTGGCATAGAAGAACTCAATTTAAATACATATACACATACACACATCCAGTTGAATATCCATAGATGACCCAGAGATGCAAAGTAAAAGAATGCTGGGGGTCAGGTAGGCCCTGGACCAGCAGCACTTAGGAGCTTGTTAGAAACGCAGGATCTCAGGCCCACCCTAAAAGTGCTAAATCAATTTTTCATTTTAATAAGATCCCCCAGGTGATGTACATTAAAGTTTGAGAAGAGCTGGTCTCATTGACTTCCTTTATTTTACACATGAAATCATTGAGACCCAGAGAGAATAAATGATTTGTCCACCTCTTAGACTTTATACATTTTCCAAAGAATTGCAGAAATAAAAGTGACTTTATTAAGATGAAGAGGTGATATATAACAAGAAGATTCCTGGAATATTAATGAAATATTAATATTAATGAAAGTATCAGAAAAATAAATATTAACCAAAATATCAACTATGTCACTCTTTGTCAGTGGGATGGCTCCTTATTTCCTTATTTTATATTTGTTAGTTGAATCATGATCACTTGTAACAAGGATGTGTCTTAAAATATAACTCTTGCTTTTCAGTCTTGTAGTGCACATAACATATAAATGTAGTAGGCTTGAGGTATCAGATCACAAACTCAGGCCAGCAAGAAATGAAACTATTCTTCTACAAGTATAATTCAATTTAGTTTCTATCCTGAGCCCCCCTCCCTTTCATCAAAAACTTAATTTTAGATAATTTGGTTTTCCTTCCTTTTCTCTTAAATTATATGAAAGTTTTGATGGCTTTTCCAGCATGCCAATAGGTTCAGGGCAGAGAGACTGACAATCTGGTTCTTACAGGATCCTCAGAGACATCCATCATGCCATTTAGTCCTTGGTCATGATCATGTCGGGGATCATGCTAAGTATCAAGCTAAGACCTTATTACAGTCTGTCTACCACCTTTCTCCTTGCTACTCTTGGGGACATCAGATTAATTCTGCTACTTCTGTGTCCTTTCAGGCCATCTAAGATCTTGTCTTATAAGAGCAGCCATGACAAATTCAAATGGCCCCAAACTTCAGGCAGTTACAGGATGAGTGAAGGAGGCTGTGACAAACTGAAGAATTCAGATTCAACATGAAGGAAACAGCTGTTTCTTAGCCCCACTGGCTGGTTTAAGCCCCAGAATATCAAAATTTAGGGTTATTTATTAGCCAGTAGATCCTGGCTAATCAGTCTGGATCACAGATCCCTCAACTCCGTCCTGTGCAGTTTGCGAGCTAGATAGTTGGAAAAAGAGTCTGGGAGCCATAGGCAAGGTCAACATGCTTTATTTGGATGTAAGCTCTGCCAGCCAGAGGATCAGAGCCATTGTCTTTTATACTGAAGTACACAATACTGGCAACATACCAAGCAGTACATGGGCACACATGCTCAGCTATACTACAGTTACATAACATGTTTACAGTGGACAGGCTGAGTCATGTCCTGCCGGATATGAGGTGAGGGAGCCTGACTATACTGTCTCCATTTTCCTCACACCCCCTCTCTGGTCTGTGTATCCCATTAGTGGAGGGAAAGACTGCTTGACTCACCTTCATATCCCAATGTAGTGCCCAATATTCATTCATTCATATTCATTCATTCAACAACTTTAGATAGCACTCACCATGTCCTAGACATGTGTTAGGCTGTAAGAAAAATATAGACTCTACCATGACACAGCTTGCATTCTTAAGTGGGGGCTGAAACTAGCATTAAACAAGTAACAATTAAACAAATAAGGTAATTACATCCATTATGTAAAATGAAGAGCCATGTTATTATAGGGTTAATGAAAACTTTAGGGTGAGCCTATGCAGCCAGCCTGCCAAGAGTTCCAAGGATTCAGGTGTGTGATATGAATCCAGCCTGATTCAGGCTGTGTTTTGGCATCTCCTAATTTCATTTTCTGTTTAATAGCTCATGAGAATGATTCTGGGTCCTAGGCATAGGACATAGGACATAGGACAGTGGCATTTCTAAGCATTTCCCTGTCTGTTGGCACAAATACCGCCAGCCCAAAATGGAAAAATGAGGCCAGAAAAATACTAGGAACTCAGGCAGGTACCCTCCACCTCACAGTTGGCTCAGAAAGGTAGCCTGCCATTTCTCCAGCAGTCCTCACCCTTCCCTTCATAGCACTTTCCACCCACTCTCATTCTCAAGAGAATAAGAAATTTAGCCCACCTCTGAGTGAGAAACAAGGCTAAGAGGAAAACAAATGCCAGTCATTAATCAAACTTGAGTAATTGTAGGTCTTTGTAGCTAGAGGTTCGCTGTATTTTGTTCCCAGCAATTTTCAGTAGTTCTTGGTAGCCTCATGGTTTGCCCTTCACCCATTTAATCATTGTCGATCACACCCCAAAATGATGGTAGAACCAACTTAGAACAAATAGTCACTATTTAACTTTAAAATAGAAGCTCTAAAGTCCTTAGCAGTAAAATGACCTAAAATCCCTTTTGATTTGCAAAAAATAGTAGTCCTAGGAGTGGACTTGCAAAATCACAGATATATACTTTCACTATGGCTTAGTATTTTAGTTTGTTTTGTTTGATGATAAAGTAGGGCATGGTTTCCATTGCTAAAGCAACAACAAAAACCGAATTCTTCCATTTTGTTTTCAGACAGCTTGAAAAATGTTCGAGTTGGCTTATCTTCAGCAATTGACGTTACATTTATGTCGTGTAGACAGAATATAAGTAGATTTAGGAAAGGGAAGCAGAGAAAAGAAATTTTTCTCTCATACAAAATCCTGGTTTGAGCAAGTGTCTAAGGATGGCTCTAGACAAAATAATAAATTAGGTGAAGATTTTTCTTTCAGATATTCCCATATTTCCTATCAGCTTCTCTTTCCCTTCCTAACTCTTTTTTCACTTCACATTTCCACCAAAGACTTGGAATAAAGCCATGAATCTCATTTCTGAGAATCTCAACTAAGATTTACAGCAATCACTAAGAAGGGGCTGAGTTAGCCACTCTTAGAGGAGTTAGCACTCCAAGAAGAGCCTCACAAAAAACTCAAAGTCCCACAAGACTCAAAGTCATGGATAATAACAACAATAATACTCATTATTTCAACAACTATTTATTGTACATCTAGTATATGCCAAGCACTGGACCATGGTAAAGTTCCTGCCTTTATGAAGCTTACATTTTAATAAGACAAAAGCTCATAAACAAATAAATATATAAGATTGTTAGGTACCGATAAGTGTCATGAATAAAGTAAGGTAAGGCAAGGGACTAGAGACCAGTGGATGACAGAGAGGAACCAATTTACATACAGTGAGAAAGGAAGGCCTCTCTGAAAAGACTTTGAGGGGAGACCTGAATAAATGCAGGAGTAAGGCAAGTGCAATGTGAATGTCTTGGGTATGGAGCATTTAGGTGAGAGAGATCCGCATATAAAAAGTCCCTGAGCTGGAACATACTTGTATGGTCAAGGAACAGCAAGAAAATTGTGACCATATGGAAATGAGGTATTGAAGAAACTAGTAAGAGAGGAGATCAGAGACATAGGCTGAAGCCAAATCTCAAAGGGCCTTGTAGGCCATGGTAAGGACATTGGATTTGCTTCTCAGTGTGATGGGAAGCCAATGTGGGGCTTTAAGTAAGGGAGTGACAAGATTTCAGATTTCAGAAAAGATTCTTCAGGCTGCTGTGTGGTGAATAGAATCTAGACAAGAGTGCAAAGCAGGAACACCAGTTAGGAGGCCACTGCAGTAGTTCAGGGAAGAGATGATGGTGGACTTGTAGTAGAAAGTTTAACATGGTCTGATTTATGATATAATCACAGTTGGCATTTATTGAACGCTCACTACCTAAGGATTTTACAAATGTTATCCTCATAACCACTCTAGGGAGTAAGTGTCATTATTGGCCTCTGTTTACTAAGGAGGAAACTGATATTTAAAGAGAACTTGCCTCATTTTCATCAACTAACCCTGATTTACCAAGGAAGAATCTGAAATGTAAAGAAGATAAGTAACATATCCAAGCACACACAAGTATCAAGTAACAGACTGTGAGCTCATACAAATTAATCTAATTCAAGACTCAGAACTATTCTGCCTCCCAAGAAACTATATGGTCCACAATTATTGGTGTTGGACTAATTAATACTTGAGGCAAACTCACGTTCATGATAAGGAAAGAGCACCATTACATATTCATCACGAACAAGGGAGCAGTAGAGAGGACTGACGATAGTGTTAAAATTAGGGCTAGGCAACCTTCATTTTAGAATGGTCTTCTTAATAGGGCTCCTGGACTGAAAGATTCTTAGATTCACACAAAATAAGATTTTGGAAGCCCTTTAGAAGCCAAGAAATGCATTAAAATGAATATAACTGTTAGACTGTACTCTTCCTTTTCGACATGAAGCAGATTTGTGCAGCTTGAGTCATTCTGATTCTGAAAGGATTGGTCTATGAAGCATCTAAGTCCTTATGAGAAAAAAAGAAGGTGGGACACACTGGAACTTGCTTTCTTGATGGGTTGGCCTTGGAAGCCTGAGTGAGAAATGACTTTGGGAGAACCAGCAGCTGACAGGGCTGTTTCCCACCAAGTGAGAGTTTAATAAACAAAATCACAATTGGCCCCAGCTTGGCTTTAGCATTTTTGAGAATGACATTCAAGATGGCATAATCGCTGTGGAGAAAATCACAGCCTGGTTTGCAGTTGAAAATTGCTAGGTTGGTGGCAGCTGTTGTTCACTCATGGTTGAACTGCTCTGTCATTAGATTTCAGGATACGGTAACACAAAGGGAGAGGATGATGCTATCGGCTTCCTAGGCTACTGAGCAAATAAGAGCTCGGGGAAATCTTATTTACAGTCGACCAAGTACTTATTACATATGGTCAGCACTATGTTAAATGCCATATAAACCATGGCAGGGGCAGACGGGGGAGGGAGGGAGAAGTGTGACATTTTCCTTGTCCCCAAAAGGCTTACAATATTGCTAATATTCAAGATGAATTACAAATACAAAGGTGTGCCAATTATCAATGTATTGCCCCTCAGCTCCAAATCCATCCTTCTTCACCTTGCTTTTTGATACTGGAGCTGGACCCTGTAAACATTTCTCCTTTGCCAATTGTTTCAGTATTAGGATTTGGCAATAGAAGGGGGTGGAGGTACATGGCAGGGCAAAGAGGCTCCTCTTCCTAACGTGCTTTTTTGTTTGCTTCTGCAGGACACAGTGGCCGTGGCATGCAGATCACTCAGAAGTGCTCACCCCTCAGTGAATTTCAGCACTACCCCACAGGTGGCTTCCTAGCCAGTTTCAGCAGCATTCTCACAGGCAGCTACCCAGCAAGTTCCACTAGTGACCCAGAGGATGGCTTCCTAGAGTGTTTTAATAGCACTCATGGGCAACTTCTTGATGAGTCTCATCAGCCCCCCAGTGGATAGCTTCCTAGTGAGCTTAATTGGCACCCCAGCGAGCAGTTTTTTGCTTGCCAGCCCTTGTCACCAGCACCTCAGTGAAGTTCTCCACTATACAGTGGGCCATAGCCACACCCTCTCCACTGAGGCCTGAATCTAAGTCTTGGTGGGGGCTGAAGGAAGCTCTTCCAAATGTGTTCCTCCCTTAGGTGTTCCGCCTCAGTCCTAGAGGTGGTGACTGTTCCCTATAACTGCAATCCCTCTATTCTTCAGAATTATCTTTTACCCCTTAGTAGTTAATTCCCTGTTAATAGTTAATAATTCTTTATATTAAACTCTCCGTGTTCTAATTACTGTGTGGTTTCTGCCTCCTGACTGAAGCTTGGCTGATACAAAAAAATAAGAGAATGTAAGTGAAAAACTGGGGGGAAACCATAAGAGATGTTTTGGGAGTTGAGGATACATAGAGTTCAGTGTGGGCTATTGGGTCAAAAGAGGGCTTCATGGAAGAGCTATAACCTGAACTGGACCCACTCCGATAGGGAGAGAAAATTTTGAAGAGGGGATGGGGGGAGGGGGAGAGGGAGAGAGAGAGAGAGGGAGAGAGAGAGATAGAGAGAGAGAGAGACTGTGCATGTTAGAAAGACAGAGACAGAAAGAGAGAGAGACTTGGACAGAGACAGAGAAAGATGGGACCAGGGTCCAAACTGAAAGATTTGTTTTTAAAGTGGTGGGAAGTAATTTTGGAGGGTCAAAATAGATTAAGGATTAATTAGCCAATTAGTTAATTCAACAAATGTTTATTGAGCATCTACTATGTGTCCGGTTCTAAGTGCGGATTTACAGCAGTGAATAAAACAGACAATGATATCTGCCCTTGTGGAACTTACATTCTAGTGGGGAGCAGAGGGCAAGGCAGGTGAGAGACAATGAATAATAGACATGGTAGCAATAGATGTTGGTAGGTAAAAATGAAAAAAGAAAAAGAGTGGAGAGTGTATTAGTTTTCTCTTGCTGCTGTAACAAATTACCACAAACAGTGGCTTAAAACAACACAAATTTATTACCTTACAGTTTGGAGAAGTCCTGAAATCAAGGTGTTGGCAGGACTGTTTGGTTATGGAGGCTGTAGGCGAGAGTTATTTCCTTGCCTTCTCCAGTGTCTAGAGAACACCTGGATTCCTTAGCTTGTGGCCTCTTCTCCATCTTCAAAACTAGCAGGGTGACATCTTCAAATCTCTCTCCTCTCTGACCTCTGCTTCCATGTCACATCTTCTCTGACTCTGATGCTCCTGCCTCCCTCTTATAAGGACCCTTGTGACTGCATCTTGATCCACCTAGATAATCCAGTATAATGTCCCCATCTCGAGATCCTTAACTTAATCACACCCACAAAGTCTCTTTTGCCATGTAAGGGAACATAATCACAAGTTTTGCCTATTAGAATGTGGACATCTTTGGAGGTCTATTATTCTGCCTACCTCAGAAGGGTTGCAATTTTAAATTGGTGATCACAGTAAGCCTCATGAAGAAAGGTAAGATGTGAGCAAAAACTTAAGATGGGAGTTACCTATGAAGATATATTTATGTAGAATGTTCTGGAAAGAGATAACAGCCAGTGCAAAGGTCCTGAGGCTGAAGGCTTCCTAGTGTGCTCAAGGAACAAAGAGGCCAGCATAGCTGGCACAGTGAGTCAGGGGTTGTACCAAGAGATAAAGTCAGAAGGTGGGGAGATAGATCATTTAGGGTGAAGGACTGGGGTGGCACATTGAACAGAAGTGGACAGTGCCTTACATGTTAAAGGCTCACTCTGCCTGCCATGTTGAGAGTAGTCTGTAGGACGGCAAAAAATTAATCAGTAGCAATTGCTTGGAATGCTATGTAGAGAAGAATGCTGAGATCGAATTCAGACTCAACAGGAAAAAGGACCACCACCTACTCACCGTGGGCATGGAAGGAATGAAAACACAGTGGGAATCTCTTGGGCCCAATATTTTCCACCCTTGTAATGAATATGGGTTTCCTGGAATGTTAGACTAAGGGAGCATATTTCATGTATTTTGTGGAAAGTCATCAAAAAGATTTTGAGCAGGGCACTGATATGTTAATATGTATCTAAAAACTGTCCTTTCATTGAAGCAGCAATAAGAAAAACTGTCTCACTGAACTAAAATTCAAACGTATGCATTTCTCATATTCTTGATACCTCTTGTGACGTATTTGGTAGAACCTGAAATGTCTAACATGTGCAGGACTTGTGATAATGGTTTCTTGGCTGTTGCAATTTTATTTTTAATTGCAAACACCTGACAGTTCAGATGGTTCCCTTTCCTCAATTGACCTGATGCTATTTAAATATAGAGGTATGATGCTTGTGGTTAAGAGAGAGGCTTTTCATCTGCTTTCAAGCTGATCCTCACCAATGTACCTTCTCCTTATGGGGTTCACTAAGGGCTTGCTCTTTCCTCTGCATCTTTGCAAACATAGGAAACTGACTTTACCAAACACTCAAGATGATCAGTCCTGGGGAAACAAGATATGGCTAGTTCACGCAAGTGCTAATTAATTGACTTGACTCGTGAGGTTGACCACAGGCAATTTTCTACAGAGCAAACTCACTCCTGACGATAACCACTTGAAAGGCTAGGTTACAGATTATAAATAACCGTATTAATAAAAGTTTATATTTTCATAATTTTTCTACATTCCAGGCACTGTTGTAAGCACATTTAAATATATATGTACTTTGTTCGTTGGGGGTTTTTTTGTTATGAGTATTCATGGGGTACAGAGCAAATTGTCACCACTTTTGTCTAAGATGTGATGGCCAAGTCCATACTAGCAGCATGCCCATTACCACAAATTGGGATTACACCCCCTGTTCCACACCCATATATCCCCCCAATTATCCCCGACCCCTTCCCCATCCCCCTTTCCCCACTCCACTTTGTATCCCTAGGTGTCCTCTCTCCTTCTGCAAGTCCAACGCACCACTGTGGTCTTTCTTTCCTTCCTTCTTTCTCTCTTAGCTCCCACTTATGAGTGAGTGCATGCGGTATTTTTCCCTCTGTGTGTAAGTACATTTTAATTCATTTACTCAACAAATAATTATTGAGAACCTACTTTTTGCCAGACATTTTCCTAGGCACTTGGAAAACATCAGCTAAGAAAAAAAAGTTCCTGATTTCTATATTTTGAAGGTAAAGCCAACAGGATTTCCCGATGGTTTGGATATGAAGAGTGATATAAAGAGAAGTGAGCGATGAAGCCAAGTTTTGGGGAAAGAAAGATGGTCAGTGAGGAATTCTCCATGAAGAGGGTGCTCTGTTCTGGGCAGTGCCATGGGCTCCCTTGATTGTCTCCAAACCTTCAATCAAAGTCTATTATACTCAACAGCCTGTGTTAGTGATACATGGAGGGAAATAAGATGAAATGGAAGTGCCTGTGTATGGGCCAAGTTGCAGGAGGCCAGATCGTCATCTAGCAAGTGAAGATTAAGAATTTTGATGGGGTAGGAATTCAGGGGGGAAAAATGATCCCAGGAAACTGTAAGTCTCCCCACCTCAGCAATCCTTATAAATATTGTGACAGGCTTGAGAAAGTTTATATGGCTAACAAAAAAGAGGGACTCAAGAAAGCTAGAAGACTTGGAAGTATTCAGGCATTCAGAATGCACTACTTTTATTAAGTAATTATAAATATAATTATTTTAAGTTAGAAATTAAGATAAATATATTAACCCTCATCAAAACCTTAGACTACAGGTACTCAAATTATTTTCATTTCATAAATGAGAAAATTGGGACCTTGAGAGGATGAGCAAATTGCTCACATTCACCTGGCAAGAAAGAGGGAGAGAGGTCTTAAACCTTAAACCTTAAACCTGGGTCTTTTTGACCCCATGAAATGTTCCCTTCTTGGGCTGGGAGTTAACAAACAACATGCCTATGTATGATATGCTTTGTACGTATGTATATGCCTAGGTTAACCATTAGACAAACTTGTTTATATTTTAGCCATTGTGGTTTTTTAGGATTCTTAACAGATTTTTTCTTTGCTTATAAAACTCTAAATAAGCCTTTCAGCTCTGTCATATTAAATATAAGCAATATGGTATAAGTTCAAGGGGCAGGGATTTTCTCCGCTTGTTCATTGTTTCCCCAACACCTACAACAGCTCCTGGCACATAGTAGGTGCTCAACAAGTGTTTGTTGAGTGAACAATTGGTGGATCCATCCAACCACCTGGCTTGCTAGAGATGGCCACAAAATCCAATCCTTGACTGGGATAATGAATCAAATGATACCCAAAAGGGACTCTTCCTCATTTGGAAGTGTTCGAGGGGATGCCAACATAAGTAAGACCAAGCCTCAGAGGGCATACTATCTAAGGAACCCATGTTTTCTGTGAATTGATAATTCGACCTTCTACATGAGTATTAGGTCCCATCCAAGAGCCTGTCTTGGATCTCTGATATGAATTGGAGAAGAGAGTCCCACCTCCACTTCTTCTGCTGCCCAGATCTATGATAATTCCTGCTGAACTCCTTTTAGCAATATTCTGTGATCCTTATACACTTGGCTCCTGGATTGGAGTCCTGTTTCAACTCCCTCTGAGCTCTAGCATCCTGATTCACTATCTCTCTTCCCACAATTAGCTACCATCCCCATCTCCCCTCCGTCCCTCTTGAACTTTCCTCCAGAGAGTCTGGCTAGTGGTCTGGCCAGAACCTTTTAATGTATCCTCTCTGCATTTCAAGTGACATTATCTCACCCTGGCCCTCACCACAGCTTTGCCTTCTGGATACCTGGTTCTATCCAGACCACCTTCACAAACTACACGTATGGGTTTTTGTTCATTAGTTTGTTTCAACTTTTTACTGAAATATACATAGAGAAACTTGTACTGATAATAAGTACATAGCATGATACATTTTCACAAACTGAACATGCCCATGTTACCAGCACCCAGATCAAGAAAGAGAACATTACCAGCATCTCAAAAGCTGCCATCTTGCTCTTTCCATCACTACGCCCACCGAGGGTCATCACGATGCTCACTGCCTCCCCCCTCTCTGTTCCCTTTAATCTCCTACTGATTAACATGATCAGAGAAGAGAATTTGTTTAGGGAGATTTTTTTTAACTCTTCTCTGAAACTTCTGCTTCAGAGACCCTTATTGAAAAGAGGTTTTCTCACCTCTTGCATCAGTGAAACAGGTCCAAAAGCAGATGGAAATGACCATTATTGCTTATTATTATTGCTTATTATTACTCATTAATATTTCTTACTAAAAGCCCATATTCAAATTACAGTGCAGTCTGTGACAATGTCAAACAAACCAGGTAAAGAACCCATAGCAAAGAGGTGATCAAAATTCTATGAATACTTGACATATCACAACTTGGGCATATTCAGCACAGATTTGTTATTTCAGAAATGTTTCTATAAGCTTTATCCACGCCCTTGATCAAAGGTGGGTATGCATCTTGATCATGCCCAGTCAACAGCAGTAAGGCTACTTTCTCTCTATGCCAAATTTCATATTGACTCTAAGACAGTTATCTATAGATACCTGCATCTCTGCAATCCCACCTCCTCCAAAGATCTGGGTTTGCATATTAAAAGATAAAAGACATTTACACACACACACACACACACAAGGGTACCTTGAAAAGTTCATGGAAAAAATAGAATTAGAAGATAATACAAATCTTTCCATGAACTTTTTGAAGACCCCATATGTATGTCGAGGGAATTCTGAGATTACCTTTGAGAGTATTTTATTTGGCTACCAGTGCTTAGAGCTTCAAGAAGTTTTATGCCAGGAAGAGTTAATTAAATACAATGCATCCTGGAGCTCAAGAGCTGAAAGCCTAATGAGATCCAATGTTTCATAAGAGGCTACTTAAACTGAAACAGTGGCAGAATTATCTAGAAGCTTCTGATGAAGCTTCAAGCTTGATATGTTTCTCTCTTTTTTTTTTTTTTTTTTTTTTTTTTTTTGGTCTGACACAACACACAGCCTGTTGCAGTGTACATTTCTGTATTTATGGATGCCAGAATCTCCTCAGTTCACTTCAGGAAGGCAATTTGAGATGAGATTTATTTTGATGGTGTTTTAGATGTTGATGTTGTTGTGTCCAATAATGGTAACGACAGTATATAGAAGCTGGCACAATAGAAGCACGTAAGCTGCTAGGGAGAGGCCCCAAATTTCATAAGAAAATGCTCATTATCCTTCACCAGCAGCAGACAAAGTTGAAATTTATTCCTATTAGTGGCTAGTGGCCCAAAACATTTGACCATTTCCAAGGCATACAGATTACAGTACCTTTGGAAATTGCCCAACACAAAAGGCCACGGGAGTGTTTTCATTTTCTGGTTAGAACGCCAGACTTCTATATCTGCCTCAAGTTTTCAAGCTCTCTGGGATTGACTGGAGTTTCTGTAAGCAGCATGAGTAAAAGAAATTATGAATATGAACCTTGTATAGCTTTGTGTCATTTGCACACCCCACCTTTGGCCTCCTTGCCACAGAACAAGATACTTACCCTTTTCCCCTTCCCTGGGATGGAAACAGGATAAAAATGAGGACAAAGCCAGAGGCAGGCACCCTGTGATGACTTAAATGCTCCTGAGACAGAGTAGGAGCCCTCCTTCCCAACCCCCCACCTGCCTGCCACTTTTGCTACTCCCACTTGGGTTTCTGATGGAAAAACAGTTTTCATTCTCCTGGTCTACCAGTCCAATTTATTTAATAGAGAAGTGCACTTAATTGAAGTAATGTCTCTTCTAACACCGTTCAATTTTACTGTAATTACCTTTTTGGTCTCAGCCTGTGACAGTCAGCTAAGTGTATAGGAGATTAGAGTTACCATCTTTAGATTTATGCAAATAAATATGCACTATAGAGATCAAACATGTAGAATGCTGTCACTGGATAGAACGCACTTTGTTACCTTTTAAAAGTGTTGATAGTCTTCATTCTTAACTATTAAATTGCAAATATAACACAAATCATTAACCATAACATCGGTTTAATGAAAAGATCATATCTTATAAAATCAGATCATTTGAGAAACTATAAATAAACTAAATAGTATGTAAATTACTTAATAGTAGGGGTAAATAGCTTTCCCATTGATTAAAAATGCTTTCCCCATCACTTTTAGCCTATGAATAGGCTCATGCCTGAATTAAAAGCTGAGCTGCACACCGTGTGTGCTAGGGACAGAGAACATTCCAACTTTTCTCAAATTTTAACATGCATGTAAATCACCTAGAGATCTTCAGATGCAGATTCAGACTCAGCAGGAATGAGGTGGGGTCTGAGATTCTGCCTTTCTGACAAGCTCCAGGTGATGCTCTTGGTGTGTGGACCCCACTTCAAGTAGCAAGAACAGGGAACCCTCAACCCTATAAGGAGGCTTCATTCGGTATCAAGGTTCCCACCGGATATTTCCCAGCCTTTTAACTCACGTACAATTTTTTGGTTGCAGTTGCAATTCACGCTCATGACTTTTTTACAACTGCATGAAACAGAGTTAGTATATTTGAAATATCAACTGATGGAGTTTTTGTCCATCAGTTTACCTTTTCCTTTCACCACTTCCCCCCATTCAAACAATAACTGATGCCATGCCCTAAGGCCAGTTCTCTGCCACTCTATCACCTCATCACTATCTATTTTCTCCCTGTCACTGAGACCAATTGTTAGCTCTCATCTGTTACTGCCATACTTGTAAGGAGTAAGAAGGAGCAAGAAATCTTTCTTGTACCCAATATCTCTAGATAGACTAAGAGGGTAGGCTATTTCAAGATAAATGGGACAGAGCATTTTTTCCTGTGGAAATGAAGAATGTAACTTGCTTATTTTGCAAAGAAAGTGCACCCATGTCAAAACTATACAACTGAAGCCACCATTATGAAACAGACCATAGTAATAACTGTCAACAGTATACGATAGGGTTTCTCAACCTTGATGCTATTGACACTTGGACCTGAATAATTCTTTGTTGTGGAGCTGTTCTGTGCACTGTAGGATGTTTAGCAGCATCCCTGGCCTCTACCCACTAGATGCCAGTAGCACTCCCCACACCCTACCCCTCACCACAAGTTGGAACAACCAAAATTGTCTCTAGATGTTGCCAAATGTCCCTGAGGGGCAAGCTTACTCCCACTGGTATACAATAATAATAATAACACACGCTAGAGTGCTATCCACACAGCTGGCAGGATTCTAGGTACTTACATGTATTCTCACGTCTAATCCTCAGTACAATCTATGAGGTAGGGTTATATTACTTTCCCTATTGTATAGATGAGGAAGCTAGGACACAGAGGTTAAGTAACTTGCTCAAAGTCATGGAGCCAGTAGGTAGAAGAGCTGGGATTTGCATATAGCCATTCTAATTTCAGAACCTGTGCTCTTAACCAACATACTGTGTGAGGAAACATTTAGTAAACTGGAAAAGGAGTGCAATTTCAATAGCATTTATTTTGAATGTAAATAAAATCAGCAGTGCTGCTATGGAATAGTTACATATTAATTTAATTGCCTGACACCAAACCATTCACATTTAGGAATTTTATAAAATAATATAGGCCCTGGCCTCAGGGCTGCCTTTCTGGGAATTTTCTAAGTTCCCCTCAGGAGTTGGTACTATCTAAACCAGAAGTGCTGCCCAGGTGATACACACTTATTTTGCTCAGACTGGAACCTGTGTGTGACCTGGCCAGTTGCCACTTCTCCCTCCCGGATGCTCTTTGACTCATTACTCTACCTTTGCATGAGATCAACCAGAAGCCCTGGAGAGCTCCAGGAATCACACTTATGGGCTGGTCTTGAGGTCCTCATTCCAAGAAGGCAGTCTGGTAAGCATATTTCTCCCAAGAGCCAGTGTGGTATTTCTTTCATGAAATTCCACAAGATTGGTGCTGATTCACTGATTTCAAGTGGCTCTTACTCATATCAGACCAGGACAAGCAGCTCTGAGCTACCAGTGGTCCAACACCAACCCTTGGGCAGCACTACTTCCAGTCCACAACACCAGTGGGTGGCAGGGTTGGTGGCAGGCATTTGTTACCCTGTGTGTCCTCCTGCTGGTATCCAGAGTGATCCCCCAACCACCCCACCCCCATTGCAGTCTCCAAAGGCCCACATGTCAATGGTACTCAAAGAGAGGCCTTGCCTGTGTACTCAAGGGCTTTTGAGACCATCATTCTGTAACACCAGCACTATATCTATGTCCACTCCTGCCTCTGATTGATGTGATAACATTGTGGCTCTCCCAGGTCAGTCTCAAGCCATGTGAGACAAGAGATGGACATTCCTAGTGCAAATGATTCTGCTCTTCTCACTCAGGCTGTGGGCCCTCGCCTATCCTCTACTCTCCTCCCTGTTGGTGATGGTGTGTGCACAGCAGGGGCTTAGTCAGCACTGAGAAAGATCGCATGCTAAGAATGCAGTGATGATGGCCTAAAGAGTTCAAGAGAAGACATTTTTGGTTGATGTGCTCTTCTACCTTTGCAAACTCAAGCAACTCAACAGAAAAACAACCCAATTAAAAAATAGGCAAAGGGCCCGAATAGATTTTTCTCAAAAGAAGACATACAAATGGCTATAATCAAAAAGACAGAAGAAAACAAATGCTGGCAAGGATGCAGAGAAAAGGGAACTTATACATTGTTGGTGGGAATATAAATACAGCCATTATGAAAACCAGTATGGAGGTTCCTCAAAAAACTAAAATTAGAGCTACCATTTGGTACAGCAATCCCACTACTGGGTATATATCCAAAGGAAATGAAACCAATATAAGAGACACCTGCACTCCCATGTTCATTGCAGCACTGTTTACAATAGCCAAGAGATGGAATCAACCTAAATGTCCATCGATGGATGAATGGGTTAAAAAAATGTGATATATATACACAGTGGAATACTATTCAGCTATTTTTTAAAAATGAAATCCTGTCATTTGCAGCAACATGGATGGAACTGGAAACCATCACATTAAGTGAAGTAAGTCAGGCACAGAAAGACAAATACTGCATGATATGTGGAATCTTAAAAAAAAAAAAAAACAGGGTTCTCTTAGAAGTAGAGAGTAGAATAATGGTTATCATAGACAAGAAGGAGAAGGGGGTAAGGAGGTGGGGGAAGGGGTGGATTAATGGGTACAAAGTTACAAGCAGATAGGAAGAATAAGTTCTGGTGTCCTAGGCTGACTAAAGCTGATAATATTATATTGTACATTTCTAAATAGCTAGAAGAGGATCTTGACCATAATCACCACAAAGAAAAGATAAACGTTTAGGAAATGGAATATGCTATCTACCCTAAGTGAATCATTGTGCAGTATATACATGTATTGAAACAATAAACCGTACCCTACAAACATGTACAATTAAAAATTTTTTTAAAAATTCTGGGTGATAAATTTAACATGACCAGAAAATGGCATATTCACATTTTCCTGCATGCTCTGGATAAGACTTGCATTTGTGATCATCATCGACAAAGCACAGTTACAACATCTAAAAGAGTCATGGGCAGCAGGACAAATGATGTGGTGTTAATATATAATGATGGCACCAGCATTATGTAAATGATATTAGGGAACTGCAGGGGCAAGAAGTTCTATATTGCTTCAGTACGGTTTCCTAGCTTGCTGAGGATTTGGTGTTTTATATCATGAATGCATGTTGAATTTTTTTTTTGTAACTCATGATATCCATTCCTTCATATCACCCAAGGAAAAATGCCCATCTTAACTTAGCAGCAAAAATTGGATTGAAGACTTGACATTATGACTCTTCTAAGTATATTGAATATTTCTCATCAAGGGCATTAGCAAACAGAGCAATACGTTTTGTTCACACAAAAAAATGGATCTCCAGGAATTTCATTTGTCAGAGAATAATCTCATCTACTTTCCTTTATTAAAAAATGTGAAAGCCATAGCTGGATTTATACTCCCAAAAGTATGAAATTTAATCCCAAATTCCAAACATATTTTCTTGATCTGAAACTTTATGAAAATAAGCTAGCATTTTTCAGTTCATTTTCCTCAACTACTATTAATAGTGTGAATTGGGAACTCCAAGTACAAGTTATTGAACTGCAGTGCAATATAATACTAAAAGTGAAATAGTGACATTTATTTATAAAAATTCTATCCATGTTCAAAAGGAACTATCAATTTATAAAGAGCTTCTTTCTGTTATGAAACTAAATTAAATTAAATATCAAAATCAATTAGAGGATTAAAGGCTAAATTGTACTCCGTACCTCACAATGTGAAATATAAGACCTGACACTTCATGTTTTTGCAAGAAGTTAAGGTATCCATTTTCCAGTTCCAAATCAAAAGAAACATGAAAGAAAAAAATGAATAATTAACTATGTCTTTTCAAGTTACATTTCCTCATGTATATAGTAAAACATAATCCCCATTAGTATAACTGTATTTATTATGTTAGCTGTTTACACCATATTTAAGTTAAAACAAAGAAACCTTGATTATTTCTCAGGAAATTGATTTTCCATCTACCTGCCCTGCTTTACTAATTTATCTGCTTGGTCTGTAGATGCACTTGAGTTCGTGACTCATACAGTAAGTAGCCAACAAATGGTGGTTGAACTGAATGCATTGCAAATACTCCCGATGCTATGGTTTGCTCATTGAATCTTTTTTTGAATTTTATGATACTGCAATCCAGAAATAAAGCAATAGCAAAAATTAGGCATAAATCAGGCACTCAATAAAGACTTATCCAACAGAATTGCAAATGTTGGTACAGGATAATAAAATAATATTGGATCCAGAGGTAGCACTCAGAATATTCAGAATGCTGATTCTCAGAAGGCTAATAGAAATGTTATCAATTAATTCACACAAAATAAGTAAATAAAAATACTTAAAAATCCATTTAAAGACCCAATATTTCTCAAGCATTTTTTTGAAAAATCAGTCTACTCCAATCATGGCCTAATCTACAAGAGCACAGATATATTCCTTTCTCTCATTGCCCTTCTCCTGTGATTAAAACACCCAAATGACACTGACACTTTAACACTCCCCCCAAAAATTTCTATTGCAAGCCTCCTTTTTTTTCACATTTTAATGTAAAAACTGGCATATTTCTATGGGGGGGGTGAATATTTACCTTACTTTTGAAGTCTTATTTTTTACCTTGCCCAATTTATGAATGTTCTCCTACTGTCAAATCCTTTTCTGAAATGAACTAGGATGCAGATACTCACATTTTTCCTAAGATTCTTCAGGTAAAGGAAAGCACATGCTATACCAGGGCCTTAAGCAACTTAACTAAGATAAACACTATCTTATGTAAGCAATTTCTGTAAGGTTTTATTTTTTATAAATATATTTCTAATGGAAAATTTTAAATCACCTTCAGGTTTTTACTTTGGCTCATAGAAAATGTGAAGCTATTATCTAGTGTGGGCTTAATAAAGAAGCACAAACAAAACAAAACCAAAGCACAAACTAGAAAAACAAATCAAAGACCAGAGAAATAGAGTCTGCTGCTCAAATCTAGTGTGAAATGAATGCATCAGATGTCTTTCAAAATCAAATTCCTGAGAGTTGATAAGGAGCTACCAGAGATAAAAACTTCCCCCCAATGAGAAGGGAATAGAAAACGCATTTTGTCCTCAGAGTGGAATGAAAAAGGATTATAAAAGAGAATGTAAAACATGGAAGAGAATTCAATCACTCATTTAGCAAATACAGTTGAGCAACTCTGTGTGTCAGTCTCTGTTCAACGTGCTAGGGACACAAGTGAACACATCAGTTCAAATCCTTGTCCTCACAGAGCCCATATGCTGGTGAATGAGACACTATTAGACAACTAAATAATTAAACAAATGTAATATAGGGTTGGACTTGTCTGTAAAGAAAATAATGAAGGATAAGAAGATAGAATCATTGAGAGGAGAGTGCTATTTTAGACAAGGTGGTGAGGAAAGGCTCTATAAGAAGGGAACATTTGAGCAGAGACCTGAATGGAGCGAAGGAATAAACCATGCAAGGATGTGAAAGAAAAGCATCCAAGGCAGAGAGAACAGTGAGAGCAAAGGCCCTAAGGCATGAGAGAGCTTAGAATGTTCCAGTGTGGCTCAAGCAGAGAGAACAAGGCAGAGAGAAGTGGACATGAGGTCAGGAACACCACAGGAGCTAGGCCATGCAGAGCTGTAGCAGTTTGTTTGTGTTTTGTTTTTTTTTTTAATGGCCAAAAATTCTTTGACACTCCTGCCAATGAGAAGTGGTGCCTAAGTTCCCTCCCCTTGGATCTGGTGGGCTTTTGACTGCCTCAGTCAATAGTCTACTGTGGAAGTGACACTAGACGCCTTCTGAGGCAAGTTATATAAAGCCCATGCAGCTTGCAGCTTCTGCCTGGTTTCTTGGGTGCTCACTCTGAGAGAAGCCAGATGCCGTATAAGAAGTCCAACTATACTGAGACTGTCATGCTGGAGAGGCCACATTTAGGTGCTCTACTCAAGAATCCCATCTGAGCCCAGCCACCCTGCCAAGGAGGTAGATATGTGAATGAAATTGTCTCGGACTCCAGATCAGCAAGCTGAGTCCCCCCTGACTGACCTCAATTGACTCCATGATGAGCAGAAGAACCAACCAGTCAAGCCCTTTCTGAGTTCCTAAAGCATCATAAGATGGGAAACAACTTTCACCTTCAAATGCATCCTAGGGTGTCGATTGGATAGAATGCAATGGCTTTGTTCTGGATGGATGCAGCAGTGTAGACTCTGTGTAGTTTCTTCAGCTGTAGTCCACTTCCACTATGTCTGCAAGTGACTCAGTGACATATGCTTGAGAGGTTTGTGGTAGTGGTGGCACAATTTTGCCAGGGGAGGTATCACTGGGTTGGTTCACAGGATGGGGGTGTGCACATGCATCCTATGAGTCAGTCACCTCAGGAGCTGGCTCACTGGGGATGGGGTTGCTACATTGATTCTCAGGTTGGGGTTGTGGGCATATGGCATATCGGGGCCTCCAGGACTGGTTTGCCCATTTCAGGGTCACCATGCTGCTTCTCTGACCAGAGGTGGGCCCACTAGGGGCACATCAGCTAAGCTATTTCTCACTCAGATGCCTGTGGATGTGATGGCTCAAAGACTTGGGGGTGGGTCTTCCAGGGGTGTGATAGCTGAGCTGTTTCTCTGAGCCAGGGTTATGGGTGCACTTTGGCTCAGCTAGCTGAGTACAGGTCTGCCATGGCCCTTCTCTGCCAGCTCTTGGGGCCCAATGTGAGATTGTGCTTCCCTCTGTGGTTCAGGAGCTGAACTACCAAGGGCACAGCTACTGACTCACTTCTCAGGAAGAGGGCAAGGCCACTAGGTGGGGCTGCAGTGAGCTTCTGGGGTGGTGGGAGGGGCTACTATATAGGCCTACAGCAAAGTAACCCATCCAGCTGCTTCTGGGTGGTGGGTGGGTCTGCTAAACAAGTCTTCAGCAAAGTGACCTGTCCAACTGCTGCTGGACAGTGAGCAGGGCCGCTAGGCGAATCTGCAGTGAAGAGGTCTGCCCAGCTGCTTCTGGGCAGTGGGCAGGGCCACTAAGCAGGCATGCAGTGAGTGAACCAGTACAGCCAATTTTGGGACTGTTGGCAAGCCTGCAAGGCAGTCATGTTCAGGACAGAACCACCTGGTTGCTTCTCAGGGAGGAGTAGATACACTTTATTTCCACTGGCCCAAGGGTATATTCCTCAGGGTAGAGACTTATGAGTTGTTTTCTGGGTTGGGGGCTCAGGCACAGAAAACTCAATCAGCTGGTTGGGCTGGGGAGTAAGGAGAGGATTGGGGGGGCAGTCCACCTGAGGAGGGTCTGCCTGTCTGGTCTCTGGCCAGGGACATGGGGTGCGTGAGTTCGGCAGGACTAGGGTTGGCTTCCTAGACTGTAGAACTAGAGTCACAGCCACTGTGAGCCCAGGCTCCTGTTAGTGTGTTGGGATAACAGTCTTAAAGCTGGGGAAGAGCCCTGGCTATGGGCCCCAGGGCAGGGAACACTCCAGCAATGGCTCTGGTTTTAAGATAGTACCATCCTGTGTCAGCTTGGGTCATGAGGGTGGGGGAGGGGGTGAGTGTATAGTTTGTGGTACTGCTCTAGAGCAATGCAGTGTGTGTATTCTAGGACACTCCTCACACTTGGCTCCGGGCTTGTCCTCACAAAGGATCTGTGGATCTCTGTTAGGAGGGTGAGGTTGGTGTAGGCCTTCTGCATACCCTATTGCCACAAGGGAAAATTCTTCCTGCACTGATCCTGGTGTTAGAGATGTGGCAGCTGAGGCTGTGTGCCTCTCTGTCCTCTCTGTGCCACCATCCTGGGCTTTCATACTCCACAAGGATCTCACCAGTCTCCTGCTGCACTCCTATGCTCTCCCACAGATGCTCTCATCAATATTTAGCTGTTAGTTGTTCAGGCCCATTTCTGTGAGAGGAATATACCCTGGGCACCTCTAGTCCACCATCCTGCCCCACCTGCCAGGGCACATTAGGGCTTTAATGGCAAAACTGATAGTGTAGAATTCAATTTATGAGTCCGGAGTTCTAGGGGAGAAATGATGTAAAACTTAGACATATGAATCTGGAGTTCAAGGTGAAAGATCTAGGCTCAAGAAATAATCCAGGAATCATCAGCACAGAGATGCTTTTAAAGCAATGAGACCAGATAAGATCACTGAGGAAGGTCATCTAAATATAGAGCAGAACTAGACCAAAGAAATGTGCTGAGGCAAACTCCAATATTTAAAAAGTCAGAAAGATGCTAGGAAAACTGAATATCCACATACAAAAGAATAAAGTTGGACCCTTACCTTACACCATATACAAAAATTAACTCAAAATGGACCAAGGAAGTAAACTTAAAAGGTAAAACAAAAAAATCCTTAGAAGAAAACATAGGGGAAAATCTTTATAACATTGGATTTGGCAATGATTTCTTGGATATAACACCAAAAGCACAAGCAACAAGATAAACTGGACTTCATCAAATTAAAAACATTCGTGCATCAAAGAACACTATCAAGAGAGTGAAAAGACAGCCCACAAGGGATTCAGCAACCAAAAGACAACTTGACAACCAAAAGACAAACAACCCAATTCAAAAATGAGCTAAGTATGTGAATAGACATTTCTCCCGTGAAGATATACAAATAGCCAATAGTACTTGAGAAGATGCTCAGTATCACTAGTCATTAGGGAAATGCAAATCAAAACCTCAATGGGATTCCACTTACAGTTATTAGGATGGCTATATCAAAAGAAAAGAACAGAAAGAAAGAAAAAGAAAATAACAAGAGTTGGTGAGGAAGTGGAGAAATTGGAACCCTTGTATATTGCTGATGGGAATGTAAAATAGCACAGCCATTGTGGAAAACCATTTGATGATCCCTCAAAAAGTTAAACATAGAGTTACTATACTATCCATCAATTTGACTCCTAAACATATACCCAAATGAATGGAAAGCAGAGAATCAGACAGACACTTATATACCAATATTCATAGCGGCATTACTCACAATAGCCAAAAGGTGGGAACAACCCAAATGTCCATCAACAGATGAATGGATAAACATAATGTGATACACATACACACATACATGGATATTAATATACATATGCATATACGTGTAACATTGAAATATTGTTCATCCACAAAAAGGAATGAAATTCTGACACATGCCACACATGGATGGACTTTCAAGACACTGCACTAGTGAAATAAGCCAGGCAAAAAAGGAGCAGACAATTGTATGACTTCACTTATACAAAGTACCTGGAATAGAAGAATTCATAGAGGTAGAAAGTAGAATGGTGGTTACCAGAGGCTGGAGGGAGGTGGGAATGGGGAACTAGTGTTTAATGAATGTGGTTTGGGGTAATGAAATTCTTCTCAAGGTGGATAATGATGATGGCTGCCCAACATTATGAATATACTTAATGCCACTCAATTGTACACTTAAAAATGGTTAAAATAGTAACATTTTTGTTGTGTGTATTTTACAATGATTTTTTTAAGTCAAGAAGTGGAGGCAAACCAGCAAATGAGCCTAAGAGGGAGTAGTCAGGAAGGAAGGAAAAAATCCAGAAGAGTGTGTGACGCCCTTGAAACAATTAAGAAGGCAAAAATGTCTAGTGTCAAGTGCTGCTGAAGCATCAGGTAAGACAAGGGCTGAGAATTAACCAGTGGGTGAAACCATGTGGGGATGGGATCTGTGATAAGAGCAGGTTCAGTGACACAGTAGGGACTAAAAACAACCCAGACTGAAATGGGTTAAAGAGAGCATGTAAGCTGAGAAGACATGAGTGCAGACAAGGAACATAAGCAGGCCTTTCAAGAAGTTTTGCTGTAAAGAGTAGTAGAACTGGGGTAAAAGAGGGATGGTAGCTCTGGGGAGGACTTTTTGGTAATGTGCCTGTTTTCCACTAGAAAGTAAATCTCAGTTGAACCAGGAGATGTGATTTTCTGTCAAATAGAGACCAAATTGTCATAACAAATAAAAGGCTGACCAGTACACACTAGAAAGCAAGGAAAACACTGAAATAACTAGTAAGAATTGTGAAATAATCCTTCCAATTAGTCACAGGATTCAATCCCTTTCCAAAATATGAGTCCATTTCCACATTCCATAGTTAAACAGCCACGTGAAAAATTTGGCAATGACTCAGCAAAAATCACAAATATTAGAAGATTTATAAACAAGAAACAGAGAAGTGAAAGGAAAAAGAAAGAAAATTAAGGAAATACTTAACAATTGTTTTCATATGACTACAGGGCTTTTTCACAGAAAATTGGTGAGTATTCCTTACCTTATACCCAGAGAAATAAATACATTTTAATAAACTGACATAAACAACACAATAGGTCTTGAGAAAGGCAAAAACAGAACATATTACGTATTACATACATATTACATACTACGGCATAAAATTTTAAACATTGGAATGAGTTTCTGGTTTACAAAACCTCTTTACTATGGCTTGAAAACCAGATTAAGTTCTATTTAAGATTGTTCTGGAATTTCTGGTCAATACAATAAGATATTAAACCAACATAAAAGGTATGACTACTGGCAGGCAAAAGAAATAGTTTTTATTATTTGCAGGCATTAAGAAGGCAAGAAAATCAATAGGAAAACAATTAGAATTAATAAGCACATTCCAAAAAAATGTCTGGGTGTAGGGTAATTATCAAGAAATCAAGAGTTCAGGTAACGAGCAGCTAGAAATATAAAGAAAACACAATAGCACACCCTTAAAAAATCCTAGAAATAACTTATAGTAAGAAATGTTTGGGTTTTTCCTCAAAAAATATCTCTTTATTAAGAAAAATAAAAGAAGACTTAAATGCCATGTTCCTAGTTGGACAGACTTAATCTCGTAAAGATATCCATTTCTCCCAAATGAGGGGTAATGCAATCCCGATCATAATCTTATGAGGATTGTTTTTAATTTAACAATATATTTCTGAAATTTATCTAAAAGAATAAACAGGAAAAAGAAATAACCAAGAAAATTGTTGAAGAGAAATGGAAATGAGAGTGGGGCTTGCTCTGCCAGATATTAAAACTATTTATAAACCTGAAATAGCTAAAATAATAAGATATTGGTAAAAGGTTTACAGACAGAGCAATAAAACAGAAGAAATAATGTAGGAACAAACTCTGGAATGCATAAATATTTACCATATAATAGAGTAGGTATAGAAAGCAGTTGGCAAAGGGTAGATTTTTTCATAAGGAATATAGAGTAGAACTGACAGCTGCATAAAAAATTGTATTAAATTATCACTATAACATACACCAAAATAAATTTTTAATAGATTAAAAAATTAAACATAGTCAAACCATATAAAAGCTAGAAGATTTTTGATTGAACGAAGGTTTATTAGGTTTAGAAGCAGTCTTTTAAGTGACAAAGAAAAAAATAAACAAAACATAAAAAGTAAAATGACGGGGCCGGCCCGTTGGCGCACTGCGATAGTGCGCCGCTTGGGAAGCACGGCAGCGCTCCCGCCGAGGGTTCGGATCCCACATACAGACCGGTTCCCGCTCACTGGCTGAGCGAGGCGCGGGAGCAACGCCGAGGGTTGCGATCCCGTTGCCGGTCCCGGTCCGGTACGGGGGCGACACTGAGGGTTGCGATCCGTTGCCGGACACGGAAAAAGACAAAAAAAAAAAAAAAGTAAAATGACGAATGACTGAAAACATATTTGTAACAGATATGGTAGACTAATATAATATAATATGGTAGACTAATATAATATCCATAATATATAATGAGTTCTCAAAAATTGGTTAGATAACCCTAAGACATGACAGAAAAATAGTCAAAGCATAGTCTAAAAAAGAAGAAATGGAAATGGCTAGAAAATAACCTTATTCATAATTGAAAAAAATCAAATTAAGTGGTGTGTTAGAAAGTAATAACAATGGCTCCCAATGAATCACGCCTCACTAGTCCCATGCCCCTTTGGAATAAGGGTTTAAGGTTAAATGCTGTCATAAGGGTGGGGCCCTAATTCAATAGGACTGGTATCCTTATAAGAGGAAGAGGGACCAGGAGCACACACAGAGACATAGAAGGTTAAGTGAGGACACAGAGATCAAAAGGCCACTTACAAGACAAAGAGAGAGGCTTCAGGAGAAACAACACTGCTGGCACCTCGATCTTGGACTTCCATCCTCCACAACTGTGAGAAATTAGTTTCTGTTCTTTAAGGCACCCAGTCTGTGGTATTTTGTTATGGCAGCCCAACCAGACAGATCGGCTTACAAAAACCTCTAGATCCACAGTGAGATGACCTTAGGCCAAAACTCCATTTATCACCTAATGACTGTTAGCTCTTCACAGCACCAGGCAGATCACATTGGCATTCTGGGTCTCCAGGAATTATTGTGAACTCAGTGCATTTCACTTTTCCCTAGTGACGTTACTTAATTAAGTAGTCCCAGATCCCTTTGGAAAAGGCCAGAAGTCAAATTTATAATTCCACAAGGGTACTCTGCTTCTCCTTTATTGAAAGGACTCTAGATATGTGGGTTAACTAAAGGCTTGGAATTTGAAGAGGATCCACACTCTCTAACATTATGACTCAGTCTCTGTTCACCAGACAAAGAAGATTTTAGATATACAGATGATGAACAATTTTAGTGAGCTGTCATTTATTTCAGCCCTAGAGACATCATAATCAGTTATGCACCACCAAAGATTCCTCTATTCCTGTGCATCAAGATATTCTGACAGTATTTGGGTTTGTTGCCTATTACGGTAACCACACGCACTGGCCTCCAGTGACTAAGTGTTATTACTTAGACTTTGCCTCAACTACCCCATTTCAATGGTTGCATTTCCCATCTTTGTCCCCTGCCTACAGAGAACCATTGATACTGTGCTTTTCAAGGATGCTGCTTCTACCTTCACCAATTTATCCTTTATTGCCACAGTGAAGGAAATATCTTCTAGGACCTCTCAGGGGATGTAGTTGTGGGTTGTGTAAGTTACCCGCACGTGATAAATGAACTCCAACATTCCCATCTCTCTAAGCCTTTGAATTACTTCTTTTACATAATACTGATGTATTTCTGGCATCCCAAATTCATTTCACTTAGGCCACTGTTGAGTGCAAATTTTAGTTAAACAACTGAACAAATAGAAACAACTGCATGAATCCAGAATATATAGCAAGGGCAATCTTGTTAATTAATTCAGCCCAGTTACTTTGATCTTTGTTTTTTATTGTTTATGTTACTTTTGTTTCTTTTTTTGGTGGTTGTTATTGTTATTCACCAAAAAATTGAGTCACACTAAAGATCTTGTGAGACCGGTCACTTGCAAGAGGGATATCAGCACTGCTACATAATCTTCTACTATCCTCATATCCTTCTTTTTACACCCCAAATATTTTTCAAAAACCGTGATTTCTAATAAATTACATAATTTATATAAAATGGACAAATTCTGAGAAAGACACAAACTACCTAATATGACTCAAAAAGAAATAGAAAATCTGAATAAATATATATTGAGTTAGTAATCAAAACACTACCTACATTCTACACAAAATCTTTTACACACATTTTCATAGCAGCATTATTCATAGTAGCCAAAAAGTGCAAACAACCCAAAGGTCCATGAACTGATGATGTGGCATATCCTTACAATGTAATAATTATTTAGCAATAAAAAAGAATGCAATACTGATATATGCTACAACATGGATGAACCTTGAAAACATTATACTGAATGAAACAAGCTAGTCACAAAAGACCACATGTTGTATGCTTCCATTTATATGCAGCATCCAGAATAGTCAAATCTATAGAGTGTTTGCCTAGGGCTAGAAGAGTTGGGGAGGAAACGAGGGTTGGCTGCTAAGGGTACAAGGATTTTATTTAGAGTGAGGAAAATGTTCTAAAACTAATTGTGGTAATAGTTCTCAACTCTGTGAATATACAAAAAACTGTTGAATTATACATATTAAATGGGTGAGATATATGGTATGAAAATTATATCTCAGTAAAGCTGTTACAAAAAAAACCCATGTTCCCACAGGAGACTCTTTCCACCTAGACTTTGTAGTAGTATTACCCTGGCCTCTGTTCTAACTGCTTCTCCTGCTCCTTTCAGTATTATTAATATGTAAATTGCCAGAGAGAAAAATATATACTGGTCATAATAATGAGGTAGAGGCAAAATTGACAGCCAAAGGAAATACTAAATTTATGCAAAACACAAGATTTCCTTGACATAAATATTGTTTTTAAAATATAATCATCCAGCTTAAGAAAACCTTAATTTGAGAAATGTCAGAAACCTTTCAATATTAAATATAGAAGAACTTAGCAATTGAAACATATAACCTAAATTTTAATTTTAAAATTATTTATTATTCAGGTTATACAACTTCATTGTAAATTAAATAGGTAATGTGAATAAGCGAAAAGAAACATTTTTTAAAATCAGAGATAATAACATCATCCAGAAATAGCACTGTTACCATTTTATCACTTTTTTTTTTAATGCTGGTATATATGAGGGTACTTCAAAAAGTTTGTGGAAAAATGGAATTAAAAGATAATTTGAATCTTTCCATGAACTTTTAGAAGACCCTCATACATGCAAGCACATGGGATCATAGAGTATCTAGAGATTTGTGAATTGTGTCTTCACAATTATATAAAAGACTTTTTATATTAATAAATATACACCAGTCCAAGGGCCATAGGGAAGTGCCCACAGTCGCAGCAGCCACCAAGGTGAGCTGAGACCCTTGTGGCACCAGGGCCCAGTGTAAGGCCCCAGAGGGAAGGGAAGTGCGCACAGCCCAGCAGGCACCAAGGTGAGCCAAGAGCTGCTCAGCACCAGGGGCTCAGTCTATGGACACAGAAAGCTGGAACAGGAGCCAAGGTGGTATAATATAGGCACCATCACACATTCCATCACCACAAGGACAGTTCACCACCACAGTAGCAGCCAGGGCCACTCTACAGGCAACCTGCCACTCAACTCCATTGATATAAGAAGAGTAGCCAGTGAAGCCTGCAATTAGAGGAGGAAATCTTTATCCTCATAGCCAACCTCAGAGTAACAGAAGAAGCAAGTCCTCTACCAGATGACCAAACATCAACAAACAAATACTAGAACTACAAATAAACAAGAAGATATGACACAACCAAAGGAACACAGTAATGCTCAAATACCAGACCCCGTAGAACAGGGAATCCGTGAAATGTCTGAAAAGGAATTCTGAGCAATGATCTTAAGAGAGCTCCAAGAAATAAAAGAAGATTCAATTAGAGAACACAAGGAAACAAGAAAAAATATCCAGATATGAAAGAGAAAATTTACAAAGAGATTAATGCCTTTAAAAAGAGTATAGCGGAACTCTTAGAAATGAAAGATTCACTCAATGAAATAAAAAACACAACAGAGAGTTTGAGCAGCAGGCTAGAGCAAGCAGAAGAAAGAATTTCAGATCTCGAAGATGGTCTTTTTGAAATAACTCAGGCAGACCAAAAAAAAGGAAAAAAGAATTTAAAATAATGAGGAAAATCTAGGAGAGATAGCAGACAACCTCAAGCACTCTAACATCCAAATTGTGAGTATTCCAGAAGGGGAGGAGAAAGGAAAAGGTATTGAAAACATATTCAAGGAAATAATAACAGGGAACTTCCCAAGTGTAGGGAGAGATGCAGTCTTTCAGATCCAGGAAGCTCAAAGGTCCCCAAACAGATTCAGTCCACAAAAAGATCCTCCCCAAGACACATTATAGTTAAATTTGCAAAGCTCGAAGACAAAGAGAGAATTCCAAAAGCAGCAAAAGAAAAGCGTCAAGTCACCTATAAGGGAACCTCCATCAGACTAACAGCAGACTTCTCAACTGAAACCCTACATGCCAGAAGAAAGTGGAATTATATATTCAAAACACTAAAAGAAAAAAAAATACCAGCCAAGAATTCTTTACCCAGAAAGTGTCTTAGCATCATTTGTTAAATTATTTCTTCTTTCATCACTGATTTGAGATGCCACTTTTCTCATATATTCCAATTATGCATGGGGGTGTATTTCCCAACTCTTTCTCCTCTGGTCTATCTGATTCTTTCTGCAACAAGACCCTCATGCTTACTGGGCTGATCATCTGCCAACACAGGGCCTCACCCCTGCTGAACAGTCTCAGTGATGGCTGCAGTCCCTGCTAATGTGTCCAGTCTTCCCTTGAGGTGAGGCAAGGAATGGCTTCTCTCCTTCTGGTTTGTGCTTTGCTACATGACACCCACATACAGGTTACTTGGACACAGTATAAAGACTATTTTTGTTTTTGTTTTGACCAGTAATCATAATCCTTTATTCTTCCTGGCATATACTTCAATCATTCATTCAACAGCAGGACGCAAGGGTACCTGGATCAGGAGATTGCCAAGTAAGGACCACCATGCCACCTATACCTAAAATCACTGCTCTTCATCCAACCTTTAAACTTTGTTGCTGGGCCTGGCTTTCCATGTCTCCCATTCTAGAAGGCAAAGTTTTTAAAATGCCCTTGAAGGCCCTAGATTCACTGGTCCACCTTCACCTGTTCAATCTCATCTACAACTCCCTTAACAACCTCAACTTCAGCCATGTCCTCGCTATTTCTTGAACACCTGGTTAGGGTAGGCAGGTTTCCCCTCAGGACATTTGTACTGGCTGTTTCCTCATCCTGGAATTCTCTTCCCTCACATATCCACACAGGTAGCTTGCTCACCTCCTTCATGTTTTTGCTGAAATATCACAGTGTAAAGGAGGCCTATCCATACCCCCGATTATGGACTGCATTGTGTCCCCCTAAAATTTATATGTTGAAGCCCTAACCCCCAATGTGACTGCAATTGGAGATAGGTCCTATAAGAAGGCAATAAAGGTTAAGTAAATTCATAAGTGTAAGGCCTAATCCAATAGGGATGGTGCTCTTTCAAGAAGAGGAAGAGATACCAGAGCTCTTTCACCAGAGGACACAGGAGGAAGGTGGCCATCTACAAGCCAGGAAGAGAGCCTTCACCAGAAACCAAGTTTGCCAGCACCTTGATCGTGGAACTGTGAGAAAGTAAAAGTCTGTTACTCAAACCACTGAGTCTGGTATTTTGACTAACATGACACCCCATTAATATGTTAACACCATCCCCATCTCTGCCTGTACTCTACCTTAGCCATTAACTTCTTCTAAAATAATCTAAAATTTAGTTTTTATTATTTTAATTGTTTGTTGTCTGTCTTCCTCCACCTGAATCTAAGCTCCATGAGTGCAAGGATTTCTGTTACTTTCATTCACTGATGCATCCCCAGCATTCAGAACAGTACCTGGAACATAGCAGATTCTCAATAAACATATGTTGGATAAATGAATGAATCACAGCAGGCTCCTTCTTCCTTTTAGGCAATTATCTCTCAGAATTCCCTACCCAAGTCCATCAGGCAGCATCTTGATAAGTCCATTCCACCTTGAAGATACTATTTGAATCCTTTGCTCAGGTGGGTCCTCAGCTCCCATGACAATGAGTGCAAGGCAATAGATAATAAAGTTGGGAGGGGGACCTTCCTTAGGCATACCTGAATTTTAGGTGTTACTCAGCCAGGACATTTGGTGTTTTAATTTGGGGTTCCCTCAAAGCAGAACCTGAAACAAAGACTTGGATGGAGGTGGCTCATTTGGGAGGTGACCCCAGGGATCAGGAGTGAAGGAGCAGGGAGAGTAAGGCAGGGAAGGAAGAAAGCCAAGGAAGGGTATGTTCTTGAACTGATTACTGCTGTGGGCAACTGGAGAGAAATCCTGCTGGGAGCCCACTGGAAAACAGTTTGGAATGTGCCTCAGAACTGTTTCTCCATAGGAGGGGAAGCATTTATGAGCCCACTCCTGTCCCCCTTTGTTTTGAAGTTGCATCCAGAGGTGTTAAGTCCCATGCTCCACTCCTTGCCATATTCCCAGGCTGCTATATGTACAAGCTGAGCAAGGTGCAGCCGGAACTTGAAAGAACACTTCAACATGCACAAGAAATGGCCATCACAGCTATGGCTGAAGTCACAGGAAGGCAGAGGGCACGTGGCTTGGGGCACAAAAAGCATCAGCTACATTTGGTTACAACAAATTATGTTTTAAGAACCACTTTAGAATCTCACGATCAAAATATGTTCATATTCTATTACTAAGCCTTCATTTTTTAAGTATTTAAATGAACTTTGCAAGAAGGATATGATCTACAACATGGCATGTGGAAGCCATAAACTGAAAAGAATTTAACCACTCCCTGGACAGAAAGTTAGTTCTTAATCTACCTTTATTTTCATCAGCAGGGTCACTTGTTGGATTGTGAGAATTCTCCCTCATCCACTGTAGCTTCTCTTCCCAGTAATTTTCAGTATGTGGTATAGTATTACCCATAATCACTGCTCCTTGAGGGGCAAGATGTGTGATATTTTAGCAGGAATTGCTGTCTGTCATATCAGACTCTCCTGAGAGCCTCATCGGAAGGCTCATCCTTCTCACTGATTAATTAAAACTGTCACACCAAGTCAGCTAAATGGCACAGTACCCACAAACCACAGTGATTTGTTCAGAGAAAAACATCTCCAAATGAGGACTTCATCTAAGGACAGAGTGTTCATTCTTCTTCCAGGACATCAGAACTAAATCAATCCCATATTTTAAGGATGCAAGAAGCTTAATAGATGCATGAACGGAAAAATGAAATACCAGCAAAACCTGCAGAGAAAAGAGCTCAAGCATGTACAAAGATGTTTTTAAAGGATCAGTTCTGGACAGTATTTATGGTTGGGGGAAGTAGAAGATGCCTAGAAAATATCTGTGTCCATAACCACCTAAAATATTATGTCTAGTAGTTTTAGATGCAAGTGTAACTCTTGAATTAGGAATGTCCCTGGCCAGGAGGACATGCCTGGCATGTAGTAGGTCTTCAATAGGTGTGTATATGTTGAAAAGCACAATACCTCTTTCAACTTAATCCCTGATTCAGCACCTGAGAAAATAACCCCTACTTTAGGTTTGGTATTCCCCCAAACATTCTTCAGATTTAGACTTAAGCAGTATTTAACACTTATTATGTTCCATGCAATATGCTAGTCACTTCAATGTAAGTTTATCTCATTTAGTCCTCACCCAAACCCTGTGAAATGGGCATCTACTATTTGGTAGATGAGAAAAGTAGATGTCAGAGAAGTTGAGTCTTTTGCCCAAGGTCAAACAGCTAGAAAATGTACAGTCAAGATGCCAACTGTAAGTTTAGGGATTGAAAGTTTGTTTGTTTTTTTGTTTGTTTGTTTGTTTGTTTGTAGGCCTCAAATTCTTTGACATTCCTGTCCTCAAGAGGGGGCTGCTCTATGACTCCTCTCCTCATAGAGCTAGGCAGGCTTCTAACTGTTTCAACCACAAGAGAAAGGTGAAAGTGAGGCTATGGGATTTCTGAAACTAGGTCATCAAAGGCCCTGAAGCTTGACCTGGCTGTCTTGGAGCATTCACGTCATCTATAGGCTCCCTCTTGGGTCCTCCCCTCTCAGAAACTGGCCATCATACCATGAGAAGCCCAAGCCACATGGAGAGGCCATACAGGTCCTCAGGTCAACATCTTTGCTGAGCCCAGTCATCAAGTCATCCCAGTTCATTCCCCAGACATGTGAGGGAAGAAGCTTCCAGATGGTTCCAGCCCCCAACCGTTCAAGTCACCCCCAACCATCTGAGTCTTTCCAGCTGAGGACCCACACATCATGGGTCAGAGACAAGCCATCCCACTGTGCCTTGTCTGAATTCCTGATCCCCAGAATTTGTGAGTGTAATAAAATGATGGTTGTTATTTATGCCACTAATCTAAGATAGTTTGTTACACAACAATACTAACTGGAACAGGGACCTTTTCCAAAACTTTAAATATTCAGCATACATATGATGACATACAATCCCGCAAAGTCCTCCACATTCATGGAGACTCCATGAGTGTCACCCAGATTGCTTGAAGTTATAGGGGAGAAGGAAACAGGGACTCTGGCCCTCAACTCTGATCTGGGTTTTGTTTCTAAAACTCTAGCCTCAATAACTATTTACTTTTTACTTTCCAGGATCTTTTTCTACCTGGTACCTTGTCTTGGTTACACAAAGCATCCTCAGTCCCTCTGACCCTTCCTAGAGCTACGGTGATTTCTGTGTTCATCCTTCACAGTTCTAAGTTACCTGGTTGCCTAGTAGTTAGGATTTGGCAGTCATTCTTGACACTTCTTCCTCTGCTCCCTGAAAGCAGAAAAAAAAATCTAGTTTCTCTTCCTCTCAATCTCCAGACCTAATCACCCACCCTATTTCAGTAGAAGTCACTGTCTTCTGCAGATAGCCAAGCTCACCCACCCTAGGGGCCTGGTCCCAATGCTCTCAACACTAAGCATGAGGCCAGAAAGGCAACCATCATCTCTCCCCTAGGGATCAAGAGCCTGTCCAGACAGGAAAAGCAGAGCATCCTCAGTAATAATCAAGGTTTCATAAGTATTAAATTTTATTAAACCTTTACCTTAAATACATGCCATCACTCTAAAAATGAAGCATATATGGATTGCATTAGAAACTTGAATAGACAAAAACAATTAACAATATAGAAAACACAACTCAAGACTATTATTCTAATGCCTTCCCAAAATAAAAGCAAGGATTTGGGAGGATCTTTCTGTTTTAGAGATGATTAGGAACATCACATTGCAAAGCAGAGCAGAGCACAGTTGGGGCTGAGCTAAGGGGACCAAAGTCTCATATTGTGGAGTCTATGGTTTCTTATCTAAGCAGGGTCCAACTTACACCCAGACAGAGTAGGCAAATATTTTGTATACTGAGAGCCAAGAGGCAATGGAAATTTCTCATCCCTAGATGTAAGGACTAATTACCTAGTAGCTAAGGCCTGAAATTCTACTATTCAAGATTTATTCCTTAGGCTTAAGGCTTTGTTTTCCCTAACAATGCAAAGCCTTGTTTCTTTGTGAGTTTCTTACAAATTAGTGATAGTAGCAGGTCTTGCTAACTACCTACCTAATCTTCTTTCTTTCTGGTTACAGACCCGAGTTTGCAAGGTGAAGGTAGCAATGGGCCTGGAATCCATTTCATCTAGAAGTGGTCATGTGACCCAGCTTTGGCTTATAACATTTAAGTGAAAATCATTAGGAGGAACTGCTCAGAAAGCTTGTTAAAAGAGGCAGACTTCAGAAAAAGTGGCTCTTTCCCTTTCCCATTTTTCCTTCATGGAAGATGGATGCAATTCGTGGAGGTACAGCAGCCATCTTGCAAACCCAATGACAAGAGCTACATACTACAGATGGAAGAGCAGGAAAACAGAAGGAGCCTAATTTGTCAGTGGCATCGCAGAGCCACTCTACAAGTACTATAGTCAGCCTACCCCCTCCCAGATGGGAGGCACTCTATTGGGTTAAGCCAAATCCTGTAGAGATAGGTTTCTGTTAAGGGGAGCCAAAAGACATCCCTAACACGTGCGGTATTACAAAGGTTTGGGAAATCATCCAGGGAGTGAAATCTAAGATGAGCAAGAAGGCACAGGGACATTATGGGCTCTCTAAAAACTATACAGAAGAAAGGGGGCCCTGAAAGAAAAAACTGTTCAAGTAGAAGGTATGGGGCCCTGAAGACCAGCTTATCATGAACAACTTTCTTTAGGTTTTACCCTGCATCTGAACTAGATAAATGGAGAAATAATTCCATGAGCTCCCTTAAATGGGAGCAAATGAAGTATTTCTTTACAGTATCGTTGTGAAACAATGCTCAACATGCTGATGCTTAAAAATGATTTTTCTGGGATAATCTAGGTGAATCACAATTCTAATCAGGAAGCTTTTATAACCAACATGGAAGGCCAAAGTTTTCCCTAAATGATGGCTCCACGGGAACTGGTGGGGTTATAAGTGCACTGATTAAAATAAACATTGAATTGCTGTTTTGTTCTCCAGAAATGCAGTGGTTACAGGCTGGACATTGGCAGTACATAAGTTAGTACAAACAGTACCTAGGACCACTTGAACTTTTTACCAAGAGTTTTGTTATTTAAGAGCTAAGATGTCAAATCGCTCTAAGAGAAAAAATGGCCCAATTTTAACCTTTAATCTAAAATATTCATGTAAATCTTGTTTCCTTTCATGAAGAATTTGTGCATAAACTCAAGAGTAGGCCAAGGTTCAAAATGATGGACAGTTTCCTTGAACTTGGAATTATCTGTACTATTTACCACCTCTCTTTTAGGAAAATGTTCCCATAAATTGTAGGTACATTTTGTGAAACCCACCAACAAATAAGTAGGTGGGAATCATGTAAGACACAATGTTTCACTTAAATCCCAGAGAAGAATTTGCTCATTCTATAGCACTGAGGTAGAGCAATGCTTCTCAGACTTTAATGAACAATATTAGCCATCTTGGGATTTGTTAAAATACAAGCTCTGATTTAGCAGAGTTAGGGTGACACCTGAAATCCTACATTCCTAATAATCTCCCAGGAGATGATGATACTGGACCATAAACCACACTTTGAGTAGCCAGAGAGTAGAGCATGGGCCAACCAGGCAGCTCGTCAGGATAATTTAGAATCTCGGGTAGGGGACTTGGGGTACAAATGCAATTTGTGGTAATGGGCATGCTGCTAGTATGGATCTGGCCTTCACATCTTGGGCATGAGGGGTGACAATCAGATTTGTATCTCAAGAATATTCATAACCAATAATAAAAAAAAAGAATAACTGATTTGTTTAAAAAAAATTAAAAGTAGAAAAATAAAAAACAATAAAAAATTTAAAAATGAATACTAACACAAACTCTTGGGTCATATGCCAGCTCCACAGAATCAGAATCTCCGGGAATGAGGTGCAAGAGTTTGTATTATTAACCATCTCCCCGGGTGATTCCTATTCAGCCAGAAGATGCACCTGGTCTGCAATGAGTAGAGCAGCATGTCTCAAAGAGTAGCTGTGCACCGCCTAATTGCCTGAAGAGCTCGATGACTGTGCATATACCTCTCTGCAGATACCTCCCTTCTGCTGCCTGGGAAGGAGGTGAAGGGGTGGAGGGAGTAAAAAAAAATGGGACAGTATAAAATGGGAGATTGACGTCACTTCAACTCCCACCTGGCAGGAGTAAAGAGGGCCAATTCTCATGGAAGTGACAGCAGGCAACATGCCTCCCACTGCCTGACCACCTGCACCTCCTTCCTTCTCTTCCTCTCCCTGGCAACTGTGGCAGCCAAGGCTGCCCCTTAGGAGTTACTGGGGGACCTGGGTAAAGAGGAGGGAGAGGAGAGAAGAGAAAGAAATTGGGGAAGGAGGGAGAAAAATAAGGTGAAAGTATAGGAATTATAAACAGCCATAGGCTTCTGTTTCTATTGCAATTCAATTCAATGGAAATAAATGAATATTCATTATTATATCTGTATTTGCTCAAAAAACAATACATTATTTAGATGAAAGAGTACATTCCAATTGCATGAAATTGTGTCCATGTGCAGATAAGTATCCAGAGGCTGTGGACTGTATTAATCCCCAAGTGGTGGAATTTAGGGTAATGTTTTCTTTACTTCAGCATACTAATCTGTATTGTTTGAAAGTTTTATACCAAGTATGGGTTATTTTTATAATCAGAAATAAATAATACAGCCAATCTGCTCTAGAAGAACAAAAACAAGAGGTTACAGTGCTAAAATTCTATAGGCAACAGATTAAAAAAGGATACAGCCCCCTCCTTCAAGAAGCTCACAAACTCAGTAGTCAGAATCACGGATGCTTTCACAGTTGCAGAGATAGGCAGCTCTGTGGCCCCACTACAGATGTCCAAGCTGGGCTCATCTACGGGAAGTGGCATTTGGTCCAGAAGTCCAAGATGGATTTCAAAGGTATACTATTGAGTGCAGAGCTGAAGGAGTTTACTGTATTAAAGGAGGTAAACTTATCAAGTTTAATTAGTAAGAATAAAGTTGATTTGAACAGTTGATTTGAACATAAATGTATGGGTCAGAGGAATCTAGAAAAAGCAACTTTAATGCTACAGAAAGATGGTATTCTTGTGGCTATAACAATGAGATGAGCAATAGCTTGTCTGATGACTGATCCAAAAGCTTGGCTGGAAACCTGAGACCTCATCAAAAATGGAACCACCCCTGGTTTCCCTGGTACTTGTTCCTCATGGTACTGAGATTATAATAGAATTGCCACATGCATCTGAATTAAACAGTAACTAGGCTTGGAACAATGATCTCCATAGACGTTGTGGTGGGCTTTGCACATCAGATGAGCTCAGGGGGGAGGATCTGGGTTAAACAGGGTGTACTTACTCGGGAACTTCTTGGGTACTGCAGACCTGTGGTATCTCCCACTGACTTTAGTGAGGTCATGGAAAATAATAAACTAAATGTTTGTGGGTCCATATTGTCTCAGTCTCCTGCTTAAAGCATGGGGAAAACAGGAAAAACAGATAAAGCAGCCTGAAGGGAGGCAGGGAGGTCAACAAATGTAAATCACTCCTAGGTTGAAAGCTGGATTAACAAAATTTTCTTAAAATCCAAGTTTCTGAACTTGTACTTCTGCCACCCACCACCTAAAAAGATTTCTTTTTTTAAAATTTCCTGTATCTATCACTTTTTATTAGCTTAAGCTCCAACAAGAAACACTACTTCATTAAATGACAAATATGAATAAAAATACTACAACACAAATGCTTAAACCATTATGAGGCCCATTCATAGCAGCGATGGATAAAGGCAGAAAAAAGGGAGGAGTTTCCGTCTTGGGGCTACACAACACTTTTGCCTCAGGCAATCTCAGGCACGTATGGCAAGGAGTTAGGTGGAAAAAATTGACTTCACCATCACACTTTCATTGAATTAGTTTCTAGCCACTGTGATATCTGCTGAGGATCAAGAAGATAAAAAGAGAAATGTATCTGGGAGATGGGGATGGGATGAGGAAAAAGGAAGAAGGGGAGATCAATTGGAGACAACTGGTTATAATACAATGTCATGATAAGTGGGCCCTGTGGCCACTTTTGGGTAATCTCCTGTCTCTTGGTATTTCTATTGCTTTCACTTGGATATTCTACAGGTAGCAAGTTGCCAGGGCAGTTATCATGCCTAAGGCCAATGTTACTGCTAGAAAAAGGTAGGATTTATTAAATTCTCTGAAATGATTTTGAAAATATCTATGATGAAACATCAATAACTGAAATTAAAAGACGCATCTCAAGGGAGGAGGTTAGTGATCAAAAATAGGAGATGAGAAATAGTCACTGACTTATTTGCCACCAGTTAACTTCGAATGCTTTTACAGTTTGAAAGAATGCTGCATTTAGGAAGCTTTGACTGGTACTAATTATTTCTGTATCTCTCAGGGTCTCAGATCTAAAACACCTGAACACCTCCCCTGAGGAAGCCATTCATTCCGTGCTAACTTGGCAGGCAACATCATGCAAATTATTACTGCAGACAGAAATGGCTCTGGATCAAGATTCTGATCTTCCTCTTTTTCAGAGCCATCAGAAGAGATCTCTGAGAAGATGCACAAGAAAATTGGCCAGTTGGCCATTATCTGGCTAAGGGTCCAAAGTTTTACCAGATTCTTTCCAAGACAAAGTACATGTAGTATGCATGCTTGTGGAAAATTCTGGGTCTTAATCCCAGCTCCCATTCCCCAATTATTGTTTATTAATTCTGGCTGAAAAGTCTGACATCAAGAGGCATTGAGATCCTAGCTACTCAAAATGTCGTCCCTGGACTAGCAATAGTAGCAGCAGCACCCAGGGACTTGTTGGAAATGCAGAATCTCAGGCTCCATCCCAACCCTACTGAACCAGAATCTCATTTTAACAAGGCCCACAAGTTAGCAAAGTGCACTTCCAAGTTTGAGAAGCGCTGTTCTTGATCCCCTCTCTTGTGAAGGTCATTTATGTCAGTTTCTATTATTAGTAGGAAACAGGTTGAGAAGTAAAAAGCTCTACAGGGCTACAAATACTAACCCAGAAAATGTGAAGTTTTTAGTAAATATTGAAAACAAGCCAGCAAAAGAACTGTTTATAAAAGCCAGTATACTCTATACTGAGGTCAAAATACAGGTGCTGCAAGGAAAGCAAATCTAACTATGAAGCTGAGTATTTTAAAAAGATCAACCACTGAACAGCCTTCCCCTTCATGCCTCCAGTCTTTCCCTATAATGTCACATGGTGCACTTGGCAGAATTAGCTCCCAGATTTGCAGTGGAAATTAGACAAGAACATCCTCTCCTTTCTTTCCTTTGAGATGCAGGGATAAGGGCTGGAGCAAGCAGCAGGGAACACTTTTGCGGCCTGGAGCAAGCAAAACTGAAACTAGAAAAATGGTGCCAAGATATGAATGCTAGAAAGAACATAAGTGCACAAAACTACAAGATGGGGGAGGAGGGCAACATATTGCTAGATGCCTGGTACCAGAGAGGCACAAAATGGTAGAGTCCTTTTTTTTTAAGTTCTACATTTTAAAATTTAGTTTTAATTGACAAATAAAAATCATATATATTTATGGTGTACAACATGATATTTAAAACAGGTATACATTGCAGAATGACTAGAGTTAGTTAACATATGCATTGCCTCACATTCCTATCACTTTTTGTGGTGAGAACACTTAAAATCAACTTTCTTAGCAATTTTCAAGAATACAATACATTGTTATTAACTATAGTCACCATGTTGTAAAATAGATCTCTTCAATTTATTCATCCTGTCTAACTGAAATTTTGTACCCTGTGACCAACATCTTCCTACTTCTTTCACCCTCAGCCCATGGTAACCTCCATTCTACTATCTGTTTCTATGAGTTCAGCCTTTTTAGATTCCACATATAGGGGATATTGTGTGGCATTTGTCCTTCTGTGCCTGGCTTATTCCATATAACACAATGCCCTCCAGAATCATCAAGTTGTCACAAATGACAGAATTTCCTTCTTTTTTAAGGATGAATAATATTCCATTGTGTATATATACCACATTTTCTTTATTCATCTATCAATGGACACTTAGGTTGCTTTCATATCTTGGCTATTGTGAATAATGCTGCAGTAAATATGGAAGTGCAGGGATCTCTTTGACATACAGATCTAATTTCCTTTGGATATGCGCTCAGAAGTGGGATTGCTGGATCACATGGTAGTTCTATTTTTTTTTTATTTTTGAGGAACCTCCCTACTATTTTCCATAATGGCTATACTAATTTACACTCCCAGCAGGGGTCTTGATAAGGAACTAAGGGTGGGACTAGGGAACTATCTTGGGGTAGGGAGTGGGGAGGTGGGGTGGCTGCTCCAGATTGAAGCTACTATTTTTATTTTTGGTAGCCAGTGCCTGGTGGGTAGGCCCAGGGGAAGATCAGATAGATTCAACATGGAGTGTAATGATGAAAGGAATTGAAAGAAATATGGAGATAAATTAATCCAACATCTCTGGACAGGTGCATGGGTCTGAAAGGCTAAAGAGGGATGTGGTCTGGAAGAGCATAATCCAGGGTGGGATGCCAATTCTCTGAGGAGCCATGGGCAGCCCCCAATGCCAAGCAGAAGGCAAGAGCACACACAGGGTCCTAGGCAGGATCCAGGGGCAGTGCCCACCACCCAACAGAAGGCAAGAGCATGCACAGGGTCCTAGGTAGGAACCGTGGGCAGCCCTACCACAGGGCAGAAGGTATGAACATGCTGAAAACACCACTTCCATGCAGGTGGCCCACCAAAGCTACTGCCATAGCCACTGCCACTGCAAGGATGGCTTGCCACCACAGTAGCAGGAACAGCCACCATGCAGGCAGCCCACTGCCCACTTGACTGCACTGACAAAAGGAGAGTCACCAGTGGAGACTGTAAAAAGAAGAGGAAATCTCTCTCCTCAAAGCTCACTCCAGATCTGCTCGCAGCCACGCTCGGGCCTGGACTCGCCTCCCCACGCTCCCCAACTTCGCTCTGGGGGGAGCCAGCTGCCATATCATGAAGACACTCAAGCAGCCCTATGGAGAGGTCCATATGGAAAGGAACTGAGGCCACCTGCCAACAACCAGCACTGACTTGCCAGAAATCATCTCTGCTGCTCTAAGATGGCGACGGGTCTGGAGCGGCCGTGCCAGGAGACAGCGCGATCCTGAGAAGTGT